>NC_088414.1:38131391-38216391 GCF_034236695.1 Oncorhynchus nerka
TTGGTGGCCGTTTGTTTGTTTGTTTGTTTGTTTGTTTGTTTGTTTGTTTGTTTGTTTGTTTGTTTGTTTGTTTGTTTGTTTGCTTTGGCACCTTTCATCACCCTGCATTATCACATTCATGCATGCAAAACACTCACTTACACTACTGATTACACACACCATTGTATATTATACTTAGTTGCTTTAGTTAATAAATACATATTTTGCTACTCCTTATCTCCACGTTGTCTCCCTTTGTTACGGGCTTTGAGCCGGTTCGTGACAAGTGGGGGCTCATCCGGGATCTTTGAACTATTGGTTTGGGAGACCGTGGAGGTACGTGTTTGGTTTGCATATTGTGTTTGATAGGCCCAGTATTGGTTGCCTTTTGTTGTTTGGTTTGTGTGCTGTGTTGGAGAGACTATAATGGTTAGTTTCCAGGCCCTGCCTAGCCTGAACTCTTGTTCTACTTTCTGTTGGGACATCAGTCTGAGGTGAGTAATCTGCTGTGTACCTCGGTGGGAGATTTGGGTAGGGTAGTGGAACTTGCTACCCGGAGCTATAGCCTTTTTCCCCTGATAGGTTTAGCGACGTGTTTCATTTTTTGGAATATGTTGGGCAAGGTTAATGTTTGTTATTTTTGTGTGGTGTCTGTGGACTGAGCAGTTGTCTCGGGGGCACATCCGTGGCTTGGTGGAATTTGCCAGCATGCTGGGGAGTTCTATTTCCTTGCCAGCGGGCTACAGTGCGTAAATTCCCACCGCAAATCTGCACGAAGACTAGGGTTGAGTTATTGTCAATTCTCGGGTTGTGGTCTGGTGTGCTCAGCAGAAGGGAAGAGCGAGAATTTTTTTTTTTGTGTGATTATGGCGTCTTATGGCGTAGATAAGTTCATTCGCTCTCCATCAGAGGAATTGTTAGATTTAGGTACTAAAGAACAGCTGTTGAAGGTCGCGGAACACTACAAGGTTGAGATTAGTGACAAACGTCTAAAGAATTCTATTAGGTTGATATTGAAGGCCAATCTGATGGAGAGTGGTATTCTTGAAGTTACCACTGGGCCAGCCTCTGCTGGGGATTTGTCGTCTCCCCATAACGTTACAATGGACATTCCATCGGTTAGTCCTAGTAGCCTTCTTTTTGAACAGCAGAAAGAACTGCTTTTGTTACAGCTGGAGCATGATCGTGAGAAGAGAGAGCATGATCGGCAGCATGATCGTGAGAAGCTAGAGCATGATCGTGTAAAATATGAAAAGGAATTGGCATTTAAACAAGATATGGAGCGTGCTAAAATCAAATTGCAACAAGAACGTATAGAGTTGGTTAGGGAAGGAAAGATCTCAGGGGAGAGTTTGTTTTGGGAAGGTGACCCAGATTTACCTAGGGGTAGTTCCGCTTTTGGTCGTGCCCCAGAGACATTTGATATTGTTGGGAACTTACGGTTATTGCCTCGGTTTAATGAAAGGGACCCCGAGACATTCTTTTCGTTGTTTGAGTGGGTTGCTGACGCTAGGAGTTGGCCTGATTCTGACCGCACTTTAATGTTGCAGTGTGTGCTGACTGGTAAAGCGCAGGAAGCATATTCAGCTCTTAGTGTACACGACAGTGCCAGTTATGATAAAGTTAAAACAGCTGTGTTACAGATTTATGAATTGGTCCCTGAGGCTTACCGCCAACGATTTAGAACTTTAAAAAGGGATGATAACCAGACTCATGTTGAGTTTGCGCGACAGTTATCTTTACAGTTTAATTGCTGGTGTTCCGCCTCTGCAGTTGTGACTTTCCAAGGGCTGTGTGATCTGATTATGTTAGAGCAATTTAAGGACACAATTACTGATCGTATTGCCACGTATATTAATGAACAGAAAGTAAAGAATGTTGCTGCAGTTTTGGCGGACGAGTATGTGTTGACTCACAAAAGTGTCTTTGCAGAACCCCGTATTCGGAAAGAGTGGGGGCGTTCGGATAGATTTGGGCTTCGCTCACCGAGATACTTTGGTTCTCGGGCAGAGTTCTATTCAACTAGGGTTGAACCTGACTCCCATGGTAAAGCTGACTTTGGGCAGGAGTGTCACTACTGTCAAGGTTCAGGGCATTGGAAAAACGAATGTCCACTTCTCAGGTCAAAGGGTGCTTACGCTAAATCTAAGCCTACTGCATTAGCTGCACCTGTTCCACATCAGTTCATTCATGACTCATTTCCTCAGGCCCAGGAGAATGTGAAAGTCCATATTGATCCAGACTATTTACCTTTCATTACAGAAGGTTTTGTGTCTATGTTAGGAAGTAAAGACCTAGTGCCAGTGAAGATCCTGAGAGACACAGGTGCCTCTGAATCATTTGTGTTGGAGTCTGTGTTACCCTTTTCTGCTGAGACTGATTGGGGGAATAGTGTTCTAATTAGGGGAATAGGTTTGAACACTCTGTCAGTTCCATTGCATAAACTGATGTTGGATTGTGGGCTGGTGAAGGGTGAAGTTGTTGTGGGTGTGCGTCCTTCGTTGTCTATTGAGGGTATCGATGTTATCCTTGGGAATAACTTGGCTGGTGAGCGTGTATGGCCTGTCGTGTTTCCATCTCTAGTGGTTTCCACTAAGCCGTCATTTGTTGGGATTCCTGATGAGAGTGTACAGAGTTTCCCAGAGGTGTTCTCTGCGTGTGCAGTGACACGTTCTATGAGCCGTGGCGAACTGGTCACTGCGCCGACTAATGATAATAATACAAAGTATGTCACTGTTTTCCCTGTTATCCCGTTATCTGTAACCCGCTCAGATCTAATCAATGCGCAACGGGATGACCCCACGTTGGAAGAGTTGCGTGATCAAATTGTGCCTATAGAACAGTTGGGAGATGTCGCCCATGGCTATTTTCTCCAAGAGGATGTCCTGATGAGAAAGCGGGTGTCTCATGATAGTGTTTTTCTGGGGCAGGCAATTAGTCAGGTTGTTGTACCAGTTAAGCTTCGTGAGTTGGTGTTGGAAACTTCTCACAGCGACGTTGCTGGACATATGGGGGTGAGGAAAACCTACAATCGCATATTAAGACATTTCTTTTGGCCTAGATTAAAGAGGGATGTTTCTGATTTTATCAAAACTTGTCACACCTGTCAATTAACTGGTAAGCCTAATCAAGCTATTAAACCAGTACCATTGTTTCCTATTCCTGTACTCAGCCAACCTTTTGAGTATCTGATTATTGACTGTGTGGGTCCTCTGCCTCGTTCTAAAAAGGGTAGCAGTTACCTGTTCACTGTGATGTGTCAGACCACTAGGTTTCCTGCTGCCTATCCTCTCCGATCTATCACGACTAAATCAGTGTTAAAAGCTTTGACTCAGTTTCTCTCATTGTTTGGAATCCCTAAGGTCATTCAGAGTGATCAAGGATCTAATTTTACCTCTAATCTGTTTGGTCAGGTTCTTCAACAGCTCCATATTAAACACAATTTGTCTTGTGCCTATCACACGCAAAGTCAAGGAGCACTGGAATGTTTCCATCAAACACTTAAGTCTTTGTTGAGAGCTTATTGTACTGAGATGGATAAGGATTGGGAGGAGGGGTTGCCTTGGTTACTGTTAGCTGCTAGGGAAGTTTCACAGGAGAGCACAGGTTTCAGTCCAAATGACCTTGTGTTTGGACATAGGGTGCGTGGACTTTTATCTGTTCTCCAGGATGACTGGAAGTCTCCCGAGCCTCCTCAGTCCCTGTTATCGTATGTGTGTGATTTCCGGCGACGGCTGTATGCCGCTGGTGAAATGGCTAAAGAGAAGTTATCATCTTCACAGGAGAGGATGAAGGGCATATTTGATTGCCGAACTGAGCCTCGTCACTTTAGTCCAGGTGACCAGGTTCTTGCTCTGCTGCCAATTGTTGGTTCTCCTTTTCAAGCCAAGTTTCAAGGTCCATATACAGTGGTGCGCCAGTACACTGAGCAAAATTATCTAGTTGCCACTCCAGAACGGAGGAAAGCACACCAGCTGTGCCATGTAAATCTGTTAAAACCCTATTATGCACGTTCCTCTGAGACTGAACAGTGGGATTCTACAGAGGACGGTAAAACCTGTTCTTTTGGCTGATACCGTTGTTTCCTTGGGTTCTTGTCGTGCTAGATCTGTGCATGAGGAGGAAGATGTTCCTGGTCCTGACGATTGTATATTGCAGGGTAGATTGAAAAATTCAGAAACACTGGATATTTTAGACAGTCTTCTCACTCACCTACCTGTTGATGGGCGGAAAGAGATGGTTGGTCTGATTCAGAGATTTCCAGGTTTGTTTTCTGATACACCTACACGTACAAACTTAATAGAACATGATATTGACATTGGAGGTGCTGACCCCATTCGTCAGCGCTTCTATAGAGTTTCTTCAGAGAAACTACGTTGTCTGGATGCTGAGGTCAAGTACATGCTGGAGAGTAAGATAGCAGAGCCTTCTTTCTCCAGTTGGGCTTCTCCCTGTATCTTGGTCAGTAAACCGGATGGAACAAACCGTTTTTGTACGGACTACCGTAAGGTAAACAGTGTCACAAAGCCAGATTCATTTCCTCTTCCTCGGATGGAGGACTGTGTTGATCAAGTCGGTGCAGCTAAGTTTGTGAGCAAATTTGACCTGTTAAAAGGCTATTGGCAGGTGCCACTGACGAGTAGGGCACGTGAAATCTCTGCCTTTATTACACCCTTTGGTCTGTACTCGTATTCAGTTATGAGTTTCAGTCTGCGCAATGCACCTGCCACTTTTCAGCGACTTATGAACAGGGTTGTCGCCGGTCTGACCGGGTGCGCTGTTTATTTGGACGATGTAGTGCTCTATGCAGATACTTGGGAAGAACATCTGTCCCGTATTCAAGCCTTGTTCGAATGTCTGGCTGCGGGTCGCCTCACAATCAATCTGGCAAAATGTGAGTTTGCTCAGGCGACCGTTGCATACCTTGGAAAAATGGTTGGGCAGGGTGAAGTGCGTCCTGTTCGGGCTAAAGTGGTGGCTATTGATGCTTTTCCACCACCAACTACTAAAAAGGAACTGATGTGTTTCTTGGGCATGATTGGTTATTACCGTAGTTTTTGTAATAACTTCTCTACTGTGGTCGCTCCCTTGACAGATATGCTGAAAGCTAAGGCTGTTTATGTTTGGTCTACTCGTTGTCAACACGCTTTTGAAGATGCAAAGAGGTTGCTTACCTCAACTCCAGTGCTGGCTGCTCCTCGCATGGATTTGTCATTTACCTTGCAGGTGGATGCTAGTCATGTGGGGGCAGGTGCAGTTTTGCTGCAAGCAGATGTGTCTGGGATTGAGAGGCCTGTTAGTTTCTTTTCCAAAAAGTTTAACGATTATCAGTTGAACTATTCGGTTATTGAAAAGGAAGCGCTAGCACTAATTTGGGCGCTACAACACTTCGAAGTGTATGTCGGGTCGGGGGTAGTACCTATTGTGGTCTACACCGACCATAACCCCCTCACTTTTTTGAGGTCCATGATGTGTCCAAACCAGAGGATAATGCGATGGTGTTTATTTTTACAATCATTCCATCTCGATGTGAGGCACATCCGGGGGACTGAAAACGTGATTGCTGATGCGCTCTCTCGTGCGCCCTGTTCCTAATGTTTACGTGACTGACCATTGTTTCGTATTGTCATGTTCTCTCTGTCCTGTCTGCTCCCTCCTGGTCTTGTTTTCTTCTTTCCTCTTAAATGTTGCTTCCTGTACGAAGGTCGCTGAGGTCTGGGGAGGAGGTTGGCTGGGGCAAATTGTAAATGTGAACACGTAAACCCTCATCAATTTGTGGCGCAGAAGCTGTGTCAATTTGGAACTTAGAGGCTGGTATTTTGTTCCGGGGTCCTTGTTGGTCCCCGGTTTTATGGGGGGGGGATGTGACGACCCTCCCACTCTGTCTGCCGTATTCTCTCTGTTATTTCCTTATTAGGATGCTGGTGGGCGGAGTTGGGAGGGTCGTCAGCTACATGGGAAACACCTGGGCCCGGTGTCTCCCAGGATAAATACACCACTTCCCCATTCATGGAGGAGACTCTCTCCATGCAGACACCCTTTGTAGATTGTGTTGTGGTTCTTGGTGGCCGTTTGTTTGTTTGTTTGCTTTGGCACCTTTCATCACCCTGCATTATCACATTCATGCATGGAAAACACTCACTTACACTACTGATTACTGATTACACACACCATTGTATATTATACTTAGTTACTTTAGTTAATAAATACATATTTTGCTACTCCTTATCTCCACGTTGTCTCCCTTTGTTACGGGCTTTGAGCCGGTTCGTGACATTAATGACAAACAGAAAATAAAGAATAGCCGTGTAATTTGTTATGTCAGTGGGGTTGATGCGGGAGATAAGGGATGGTCCCTGGAAAAGAGAGATGTGAGTTGTGAGAGAAACTCCAGGATGGTGTCAGGACCACTGGAGTCATACACCTTAACAGTACCTACCTGGAAGCGAAGGTTGCTTAACGTGAGCCAGTGGTTAGCCTTGAGATTTACTATTTGGAGAAACCCCTGGGCCAGTGTTGGTACTGCTGACAGTATATATTATGTTCACCTTAATAAATGGTGACCCCAGGTAGAAGTAAAAGAGCAGCGACGATTCCCAGGTCTCACCTTACTTTCGTCCTTCTTCCAGGCCAAGTCATTTGGCCTGAAACGCCACCTGAGGTGGTGGAAGTTTTATACAAATACAAAAATAGCAATACACAAACAACACTAAGTCAATCACATATGTTTAATACTATTGTATATACAATTGCATTGTTTAACTCAGTAAACAGCTGCGGCTCCCGTGCATACAGCAGGCGATAGGGTGAGTACTCTGGAAGCCTGGACGCTGCTGTTATGTGCAAAGAGAAAGACCTTCGGGTTGTCCTCCCACCATTCCTGGTATCCGCCAAGGGATTTGTCTTGAGGGTCTAGTAGGTCCATTCATCCAAACCTGGAGTCACCATACACCATACACCATACATACACCATACACCATACACCATACACCATACATACACCATACATACACCATACATACACCATACACCATACATACACCATACACCACCATACACCATACATACACCATACACCATACATACACCATACACCCATACACCATACATACACCATACACCATACATACACCATACATACACCATACACACACCATACATACACCATACACCATACATACACCATACATACACCATACACCATACATACACCATACATACACCATACACCATACACCATACATACACCATACATACACCATACATACACCATACACCATACACACACCATACACACACCATACATACACCATACACACACCATACATACACCATACACCATACATACACCATACATACACCATACACCATACATACACGATACATCATACACCATACATACATACACCATACACCATACATACACAATCACATTATTTACAACTCACTGTACTATTAGTGTCAATTTTGAAAAAGCTATAAATGACAGGAGGCCTATGAGAAACAATGCTACAACCATTACATTATTAACCACTAAGATGTAAGCTCACATTGGCTGAAACCAACTAGCCTAGAGCTAGCTAGCGCTTAACTAAGCTAGGTTTGGCTAGTGTAATATACTAGCACACTGAGATAGGGATGCGGGTAGAAGAACCAAGTTTATCAGAGGTCACGGGTCAAGTGCAAGTACAGATGACCACATGTAGTAGTTAGTAACAGCGCCAGCCTCAGGCACTCAAGGTAAATACTGTACATGAACAGACATGACATCTCCCTTTCATTAGACTTTTTTTTACATTTATTTTTGTATGCTCTTTCAACTCAGTGTTTCACATCGCAATATGCAATTGTTATGCAATATACAACATAACATGGACATCACAATTGTTATTATTAAGATGTTTTCAATGTTTTATTAATATTTTCTTATTTTTTTAACAGTCTTTTCAGTACTGGTAACGTTCTGATAAGTCTTCCATATTGAGTTCAAATCAAATCAAATTTTATTTGTCACATACACATGGTTAGCAGATGTTAATGCGAGTGTAGCGAAATGCTTGTGCTTCTAGTTCCGACAATGCAGTAATAACCAACAAGTAATCTAACTAACAATTCCAAAACTACTGTCTTATACACAGTGTAAGGGGATAAAGAATATGTACATAAGGATATATGAATGAGTGATGGTACAGGGCAGCATACAGTAGATGGTATCGAGTACAGAATATACATATGAGATGAGTATGTAGACAAAGTAAACAAAGTGGCATAGTTAAAGTGGCTAGTGATACATGTATTACATAAGGATGCAGTCGATGATATAGAGTACAGTATATACGTATGCATATGAGATTAATAATGTAGGGTAAGTAACATTATATAAGGTAGCATTGTTTAAAGTGGCTAGTGATATATTTACATCATTCCCCATCAATTCCCATTATTAAAGTGGCTGGAGTTGAGTCAGTGTCAATGTCAGTGTGTTGGCAGCAGCCACTCAATGTTAGTGGTGGCTGTTTAACAGTCTGATGGCCTTGAGATAGAAGCTGTTTTTCAGTCTCTCGGTCCCAGCTTTGATGCACCTGTACTGACCTCGCCTTCTGGATGATAGCGGGGTGAACAGGCAGTGGCTCGGGTGGTTGATGTCCTTGATGATCTTTATGGCCTTCCTGTAACATCGGGTGGTGTAGGTGTCCTGGAGGGCAGGTAGTTTGCCCCGGTGATGCGTTGTGCAGACCTCACTACCCTCTGGAGAGCCTTACGGTTGAGGGCGGAGCAGTTGCCGTACCAGGCGGTGATACAGCCCGCCAGGATGCTCTCGATTGTGCATCTGTAGAAGTTTGTGAGTGCTTTTGGTGACAAGCCAAATTTCTTCAGCCTCCTGAGGTTGAAGAGGCGCTGCTGCGCCTTCTTCACGATGCTGTCTGTGTGAGTGGACCAATTCAGTTTGTCTGTGATGTGTATGCCGAGGAACTTAAAACTTGCTACCCTCTCCACTACTGTTCCATCGATGTGGATAGGGGGGTGTTCCCTCTGCTGTTTCCTGAAGTCCACAATCATCTCCTTAGTTTTGTTGACGTTGAGTGTGAGGTTATTTTCCTGACACCACACTCCGAGGGCCCTCACCTCCTCCCTGTAGGCCGTCTCGTCGTTGTTGATTTCACTGGTGTGTCAGTGTTTACATTGTTGCTTTCCTCTGTTTGTTTTGGTGTTGTTGGTGCTGGAGAACACACAGGTGAGTAGTTTTCCTCCAGGCTGACACTTGTTTCAGGCTTTCCTCTGTTTGTTTTGGTGTTGTTGGTGCTGGAGAACACACAGGTGAGTAGTTTTCCTCCAGGCTGACACTTGTTTCAGGTTCTCTTTCCACAGGATAAGGTCCATTATGGTTTCTGAGTGTCTCTCTGGGTGTGTTGTTTCATGTGTCTCCGGTTCCTTCTGTAGATTCTCTCTCGTTTGGTGTTTGTACTATGTATAACCTTGGCTGGTCATGTTTTCCAAGTACAATTGCTGGTTGCCATTTGTTGTCTTGTCTGATCCTGACTCGTTCTCCTTCCTTCATGACAGAAAGTTTAGGTGTGCCTTGGTCACAGTAGTGTTTTTGTCTCTGTTGTCTGCTTGTGAGACGGCTCCTGACATGTTGATGGAGTCTCTCTGTTGTCTGCTTGTGAGACGGCTCCTGACATGCTGATAGAGTCTCTCTGTTGTCTGCTTGTGAGACGCTCCTGACATGCTGATAGAGTCTCTCTGTTGTCTGCTTGTGAGACAGCTCCTGACATGCTGATAGAGTCTCTGTTGTCTGCTTGTGAGACAGCTCCTGACATGCTGATAGAGTCTCTCTGTTGTCTGCTTGTGAGACAGCTCCTGACATGCTGATAAAGTCCTGGCTTTAACAATCTCTTTAATGTCGGAATCTTTGTCTTCAGCCTTCTTCCCATTAGTAGTTGTGCAGATGAGACCTACTTCATCCAGGGGTGTGTTTCTGTACTCAAGGAGAGCTATGTAAGGATCTCCGTTGCTGTCTTGTGCTTTTTTCAACAACTTCCACCATAATGTGCAAATAAATTCATTAAAAATCCTACAATGTGATTTTCTGGATTTGTTCCCCCTCATTTTGTCTGTCATAGTTGAAGTGTACCTAGGATGAAAATTACAGGCCTCTCTCATCTTTTTAAGTGGGAGAACTTGCACAATTGGTGGCTGACTAAATACTTTTTTGCCCCACTGTAACAGTGGTCACTAACCCACTAAACTAACCCAATATAACAGTGGTCACTAACCCATTAAACTAACCCACTATAACAGTGGTCACTAACCCACTAAACTAACCCACTATAACAGTGGTCACTAACCCACTAAACCAGTGCTTCTCAATTATTTTCTGTTACGCCCCCCCCCTTGGAAGAAGTAAACATTTCGCATCCCCCAACTCTCTGCCACGACTGTAAATAGTATCATTTGTCTATAAAATTGTTATAAGTACACATCTGCATAACATTTTATCCATTGTATTTGATACTGAAAAATAACATTTAATATAATCAATAAATAATAATAAATTCAAATTGATCAGCAACATTAACTCAGGAGCACAATATATGAAACACTTTGACCTATAAAACAAAAATTTATAAAACAATTTGTGCTGATTTTTAAAAATCAAAATGAGGAAGTCAGGATTAATGGCTACAATGAGCACGTTTTGCAGAGCACAGCTTTTCGAAGCATGATACTGCAACTCTCAGCTCCTGCTCAATGTTTAGCTGGGACCTGTACTTGGTCTTCAGTGCAGCAACAGCAGAGAAGCCAGTCTCACAAAGATAAGATGTTGCAAAAGGAAGAAGAATGCCCATGGCCCTCTGCCCTAAAAGTGGATACTGCCTCTCTACACTCAGTGTCTGTGATGTGAACCTCAGTCTCAATGTGGAGTCAGACGTCATATCAATGAACTGGTCCTCCTCTGCAGAGCTGAAACCAGTTGGAGTTGGTGCATTGAAAGGATCTCTCACCCAGTCATACCAGTGAACTGGTCCTCCTCTGCAGAGCTGAAACCAGTTGGAGTTGGTGCATTGAAAGGATCTCTCACCCAGTCATATTGGGAACTCGTCCTCCTCTGCAGAGCTGAAACCAGTTGGAGCTGGTGCATTGAAAGGATCTCTCACCCAGTCATATTGGGAACTGGTCCTCCTCTGCAGAGCTGAAACCAGTTGGAGTTGGTGCATTGAAAGGATCTCTCACCCAGTCATATTGGGAACTCGTCCTCCTCTGCAGAGCTGAAACCAGTTGGAGCTGGTGCATTGAAAGGATCTCTCACCCAGTCATATTGGGAACTGGTCCTCCTCTGCAGAGCTGAAACCAGTTGGAGCTGGTGCATTGAAAGGATCTCTCACCCAGTCATATTGGGAACTGGTCCTCCTCTGCAGAGCTGAAACCAGTTGGAGTTGGTGCATTGAAAGGATCTCTCACCCAGTCATATTGGGAACTGGTCCTCCTCTGCAGAGCTGAAACCAGTTGGAGCTGGTGCATTGAAAGGATCTCTCACCCAGTCATATTGGGAACTGGTCCTCCTCTGCAGAGCTGAAACTAGTTGGAGCTGGTACATTGAAAGGATCTCTCACCCAGTCATATTGGGAACTGTTTTCAGGGAAGTACTTTTATTTTTGCAGCACTAGCGTCATTCAGCATGACAGAGACTATTTCTAATGCTGCAGGCAGTATCAGCTCCTCTGCTATGGAGTGTTTTGCACTGAGCAATTTGGTACGCCACCTTATATGATGCTAACAGTGCTCGCTGGTTTACTGAAGTAGCATTCACAAAGCGGGACGATTGTTGGCAATATTCTGCACGTTTTCGCTGAATAAACTCAAGCGGCTTATCAGCGGGTTTGGGGTGTAATGTCTTTAAGTTACACCTTCATTTATTTGGCTTCATGCTGTCCGCTGCCAACATTTTTAGACACAGTAAACATACCGGTCTTTCCTCATCCCCCACCGTAGTCACAGTGAAGCCAAGCGCTACATACGCTTCCTCATATCTCCTCGTCTCCCACCGTAGTCACAGTGATGCCAAGCGCTACATACACTTCATCATATCTCCTCGTCTCCCACCGTAGTCACAATGATGCCAAGCGCTACATACACCGTCATATTTCCTCATCTTAGCTTTCGGGAGACTTACGTTTGTCTCATTATCTCCATACCGGAGAGGAACTCTCAGGACATACCGGAGAGGAACTCTCAGGACATACCGGACAGGAACTCTCAGGACATACCGGAGAGGAACTCTCAGGACATACCGGAGAGGAACTCTCAGGACATACCGGACAGGAACTCTCAGGACATACCGGACAGGAACTCTCAGGACATACCGGAGAGGAACTCTCAGGACATACCGGACAGGAACTCTCAGGACATACCGGAGAGGGTCTCAAAGATTTTACAAACACACAGTCTTTTCATATACTGCATCTACACAAAGAGCTGCTTACCCCTCCAAGAGGGAGGCAAACTTACAAAAGAGATAGACAAATAATACAAATCAGAACAGGTTCCAGTTCATCCCAAAGGTGTTCGATGGAGTTGAGGTCAGGGCTCTGTGCAGGCCAGTCAAGTTCTTCCACACCGATCTCGACAAACCATTTCTGTATGGACCTCGCTTTGTGCACGGGTTGCAATGTCATGCTGAAACAGGAAAGGGCCTTCCCCAAACTGTTGCCACAAAGTTGGAAGCACAGAATCATCTAGAATGTCATTGTTTGCTGCAGCGTTAAGACTTCCCTTCGATGGAACTAAGGGGCCCGAACCATGAACCACAGCTCCAGAACATTACTCCACCAAACTTTACAGTTGGCACTATGCATTCAGGAAGGTAGCGTTCTCATGGCAGCCATCAATCCCAGATTTGTCCGTCGGAATCCCAGATGGTGAAGCGTGATTCATTACTCCAGAGAATGCATTTCCACTGCTCCAGAGTCCAATGGCGATGAGCTTCACACCACTCCAGCTGATGTTTGGAATTGCGCATGGTGATCTTAGGCTTGTGTGCTGTTCAGCCATGGAAATCCATTTCATGAAGCTGCCAACGAACAGTTCTTGTTCTGTTGCCGCCTCCAGAGGCAGTTTGGAACTCGGTACCGAGTGTTGTAACCGAGGACAGACATTTTTTTTCACGCTTCAGCGGTCCCGTTCTGTAAGCTTGTGTGGCCTACCACTTTGCGACTGAGCCATTGTTTCTCCTAGACGTTTCCACTTACAGTTGACCGGGGAAGCTCTAGCAGGGCAGATATTTGACAAACTGACTTGTTGGAAAGGTGGCATCTTATGACAGTGCCACGTTGAAAGTCACTGAGATCTTCAGAAAGGCCATTCTACTGCCAATGTTTGTCTATGGAGATCGCATATCGGTGTGCTCGATTTTATACACCTGTCAGAAAACGGGTGTGGCTGAAATAGCCAAATCCACTAATTTGAAGGGGTGTCCACATACCTTTTGTAAACAGTATATAGTGTATTTTACAAACCAATTCATCAGGCAATGAGAACACCTAATGGTGTTGGAGTGTTCAGTGTCAGGTGGGACTCACTGGTGTGAAGGGCTGTCTTGTGATAAACAAGAGATTGAGTGAAAGAAAAACCAGACCATTTTTTGCAGACACACAGAAATATGTTAAAATGTGGTCTCACATGTGAGGTACATATGGCCTGCATCCTAAATGTCACCCTGTGCCCTGTTTAGTGCACTACGTTAACCCATAGGGCTCTGGTCAGAAGTTGTGCACTATCGGCAAATCGGCTGCATTTGTTGCAAAACTTAAAAGGTTATTTACTCTTTCAGGTTTTCAGAATCTGTTATCTGTGCATATTTTGCTATTTCTTTTTCTTAAAATGGCTGCTTTTTGGTGCTTCTTTAACACCTGAATGAACTGGCACCAGGCAGAGGCTACCTTCTCTTTGATCTAATGTTACTGTTTGTGTGATGTAATTGGAGAGAAAAAAATATTTTGCATTATTGTATGTAAAACTATTTTATGAACCTATTCATCAGGCAATGGGAACATCAAATGGTGTTTGGAGTATTAGGGGGGAATCTGGTGTGAAGAGCTTTCTCAGGCCATGATAAATGAGACAGTCAGAGTGAAAGAAGAACTAGCCCATTTTGTGCAGACACACACAGATATGCTAAAATGGGTCTCATATGTGAGGTACATATGGGCTAACAAGAATCAGCCAGCGAGTGGTTTGTGTGTTGTGAGTGAAAGATATGAAACTCTGCGGCCAGGTCAACACCAAATAAAGTGGACAGTGTGCTTGACAAATCACATACTAAGGACTCATTCTGTGTTCAACAACATGATTTTTGAACGATTACCCCATCTCTGTACACCACACATACAATTATCTGTAAGGTCAATCAATCACTGACATAACGTATTTTCTCTGGACCCCCGGGGTTAGGGTTAGGGTTAGGATTAGGGTTAGGGTTAGGGTTACTTGTTCACTAATTGAAGTTGGAAATTCAAACATTGCAGATTTCTCTTGTATCTGCATGATATGAGCCGTCTTCGTTCTCCCAGCTTGTAATACAAGTTGTTGTGTGTAAAACCAGTCTATTCATGCCAAATAATAGTGTCAGTCCACCCTCAAACCACTAGCTTACTAGGGATTGTTTCATTATGCAGTGTATTGTAAATACAGCTCCATCGGAAAGTATTCAGAACCCTTGACCTTTTCCACATTTAGTTACATTACAGCCTTATTCTAAACTGTATTAAATAAGTAAAAATCCTCAGCAATCTACAAACAATACAACATAATGAAAAAGGGAAAAAAGGGTTTTAGAAATATTTGCAAATGTATAAAATTAAAAACAGAAATACCTTATTTAGGTAAGTATCCAGACCCTTTGCTATGAAACTCGAAATTGAGCTCAGGTGCATCCTGTTTCCATTGATCATCCTTGAGATGTTTCTCTAGCTTAATTGGAGTCCACCTGTGGTGAATTCCATTGATTGGACATGATTTGGAAAGGTACACACGTGTCTATATAAGGTCTCACAGTTGACAGCAAAAACCAATTCATGAGGTTGAAGGAATTGTCCGTAGAGCTCCGAGACAGGATTGTGTCAAAGGACAGATCTGGGGAAGGGTACCAAAACATTTCTGCAGCATATATCTCCCTATCCAAGTCTGCTGTCCCCAAATGCTTCAAGATGGCCACCATTGTTCCTGTGCAAAGGTAACTGAACTAAATGACTTTTCATCATGAAGTGCTTTGAGAGACTAGTCAAGGATCATATGTTCCTTTCCTCCACCTTACCTGTTACCCTAGAGACCCACTTCAATTTGCTTACCGCCCCAATAGGTCACCAGACGATGCAAGAATGTAAGAATGCTGTTCATTGACTATAGCTCAGCATTCAACCCCATAGTACCCTCCAAGCTCATCATTAAGCTGGATGCCCTGGGTCTGAACTCCGCCCTGTGCAATGAACCCCGCCCTGTGCAAGGGACTGGGAGACTAGTCAGGATAGTGGGAAAGATGAACAGGGGCAACGACTGAGGGCTAGGAGAACAGTCAAGCTCTGGGACTACTGGAGAAACTGGTACCTTTGAGCCTAGCGGGGCAGGAGCCTGATGACCCACCTGAACTGGGGACTGAGAGCTGACTATTGTTGGAGACAGCAGACCTAGTGCAGCTGGAGACTGAGGACTGAATGCAGATGAGGGCTGAGGACTGAGAGCCCAGCACAGATAACGTGTGGGTTAGCGGGACAAGGGCCCTAAACCTGGCGGGCTAGGAAACTAACCACCAAATAAGGCAGAGGGCTGCAATCTGAGCAGGGCAGGTGAAGCAAATGTGGTTCCTAGCTGGCCTGGAAACTGCGGATCTGATGATGAAGCGAATTCGGGGCCTAGCTGGTCCAGAAACTGCGGACCTGAAGGTGAATCGAATGTGGGGCCTAGCTGGGTAGGATACCTAGGGCCTGGCAGAGTAGCACATTTAGGGGGTACTAGTGCAGAGAACTGTGGACCTAAAACAGTGTATGACTGGGGACCTAGCACTATGCCATGAGTCCGGGAACCTAACGCAGAACAGTGTGAACCTGAAACTCCGGCCAGAGACTGAAGGCCGGGTTACAGACAGAAACTGAGAGTCTACCAAGGGGGCAGGATAGACTGGACCTTCCAGGAAAGTAGGGAACTTTAGACTTACTTGAGAGGCAGGAAACTTAAATCATATGAGAGAGACGGGGAACTTTAAGCCTGACTCTACCAGGAAGAAGGGCAACACTAACCCCACCAGGAGGGAAGGGAACTCTGACCCCACTGTGGAGGAAGTAAACTCTGACTCTTACCCTACCCCTACTGTGGGGGCAGGGAACTCTGATTCTGACCCTACCGGGGAGGAGGGGCACTCCAATCCTAGTCAGCAGGACATGAGAGATGGGTCACCCGGGGGGATGTCTGGCAGGTCCCCTGAGGCGAGGTCTGGAGGTAGCAGGACCCTCGGGCTGGAACTATCACGGTGTTGGCAGGTTGGGCAAGAGAGGCCCCAGGTTCATGGCTGCACTTGACATCTGCAGTAGCTGCAGGCTGTAGCTCCAACCTAGGAGCAGGTAATAAAATCCACTGTGGGCTTGGACTCTGGGCCCAGAGCAGGGAGGGGCTCCTGAGGGAGAGCAGGTGGAATCTTTGTGGCTGAATATTCCAGGGCAGCAGACAGTCAAACCTCAGGCACCCAAGCATCTGCCTCAACCAGCAGGAGGTCCCCACTGGGAGGAGAGGATGACTCCACAACTACAGCCAGAACGGGCCCCATGACAGTGGCTGACTGTGGAACCATGACTGGAGTGCGAGACTCCTTAACTGTGGCCAGTCGAGGAGCTGGCTGAGGCGAGGTGCAGATCCTGGTGTCGTGGACTGTGCCCTCTGAAGTTGTCTTGTCATGATGGGGATCTGGGCCGCTCTGGAGAACAGAAGCAGACCAGGCGCTCTGGTGGCTTGGGTCAGGGGGACCTAGCAGGAAGTTGGTTGAGGGAGCAGCTGGGCCAGCCAAGGGGGCCTGGAGCGATGCCAATCTGTGAAATAGCTGGGCCACCTCGGGACATCTCGTGGTGTGACGGCCTGGAGTAGTGTCTCTCAGGGGAGTAGACGGGCCAGCTGTAGTGGGGCTCCCTTGACGGTGACGATGGATCTAGCTGGGGAGGCCTAGAGCGGTGGTGGTCAGGAGAGTAGTGGCGGTACCGGTGCTGCTCATGACGCAGGTACTCGCATTCCCTCAGCAGCTCCCAACTGGTGAGGGTGTGGTCACTCCCTGAACACTGAGGAGGCCTGGAGCTGGCCTGGTCAACTGTGGGATGAGAGAGGTGTGTCAAGCCTCACAACTCATCTTCCTCTGGGAAGCGATGGATTTGTGTGTGTGTGTGTTGTGGGTGGTGACAGCAGCTCCATGTGGCTTAGGATTGCAGGATAACTCGTCTGCCTCCTGGGGCGCAGAAACAATTCCTCTTTTGGCTACTGGAACATCTTCACTGTAGCCAGGTCAGAACTGTTAGTCGCATTTACAGATAGCCAGGGGCACACTCCAACAGTCAGACATCATTTACAGATAGCCAGGGGCACACTCCAACCCTCAGACATCATTTACAGATAGCCAGGGGAACACTCCAACACCCAGACATCATTTACAGATAGCCAGGGGCACACTCCAACACTGAGACATCATTTACAGATAGCCAGGGACCCACTCCAACAGTCAGACATCATTTACAGATAGCCAGGGGCACACTCCAACACCCAGACATCATTTACAGATAGCCAGGGGCACACTCCAACACTGAGACATCATTTACAGATAGCCAGGGACCCACTCCAACAATCAGCTATCATTTACAGATACCCAGGGGCTACTCCAACAGTCAGACATCATTTACAGATAGCCAGGGGCACACTCCAACAGTCAGACATCATTTACAGATACCCAGGGGCTACTCCAACAGTCAGACATCATTTACATATAGCCAGGGGCACACTCCAACAGTCAGACATCATTTACAGATAGCCAGGGGCACACTCCAACAGTCAGACATCATTTACAGATAGCCAGGGGCACACTCCAACAGTCAGACATCATTTACAGATAGCCAGGGGCACACTCCAACAGTCAGACATCATTTACAGATAGCCAGGGGCACACTCCAACAGTCAGACATCATTTACAGATAGCCAGGGGCACACTCCAACAGTCAGACATCATTTACAGATAGCCAGGGGCACACTCCAACAGTCAGACATCATTTACAGATAGCCAGGGGCACACTCCAACAGTCAGACATCATTTACAGATAGCCAGGGGCACACTCCAACAGTCAGACATCATTTACAGATAGCCAGGGGCACACTCCAACAGTCAGACATAATTTACAAATGAAGAATTTTTGTTTAGTGAGTCTGCCAGATCAGAGGCAGTAGGGATTTCCAGTGAGGTTCTGTTGATAAGTGTGTGAATTGGACCATTTTCTATCCTGCTAAAGTTCTTTTTGGTGTCAGGGAAAATGTATGGATTAAAAAGTATATTATTTTCTTTAGGAATGTAGTGAAGTAAAAGTAAAAGTTGTAAAACATATAAATTGTAAAGTACTGTACAGATACCACCAAAAACGACTTTAGTAGTACTTAAAAGTATTTTTACTTAGGTACTTTACACCACTGGTCAGGTCAGAGATTCGACCCAGCAATCTTTCGATTACTGGCCAGTCGCTCGTTCTCTGGTTATTTTGTAACTGTAATTACAATGTAAGAAGTATTGTAATGACTCATTTAGCTACAATGTACTTAGAGCAGTAACTCTAACCCTAACAATAACTAACCCTAAGTACAGTTTAAGTACAGCTTAATAATGAGTAATGATGACAATACTTACACTGTAAATAAATGAGCAGTTACACTGTCATAAGGGCATAAATTGCGTTTACGTTCTGAATGTCACACTATTCCCTATATAGTGCATTCTAGGGCCCTGGTTAAACTTTTAGCATCATATAGGGAATAGGGTGCCATTTGGAATGCACAGGAGTGCTTGAGCAATACACTATTGAGCAATAGGTGTCATGTGATTTACAAGAAGACCCCATATGGGGATGTGTTTTACAAAAAAAAGAAGACATCAAAAACAGTTTGCAACACAGTCTCATAATCAACTCCTGCAATAAACTTCAAAAGGTATTGCATTAGATTTAGTTAACTTCGGGAACAATCTTCTGAAAGTTATTGGAGCAATGCATGATGGGCAATGGGATTCTGCACTGCTTTTTTTTGTGTGTCCACAATTCATTTGTATCAAAAAACAAACGTGTTAAGCCAATATTGTTGTCACTGAAATAATTACAATATAATAGTAGCCTTACGTTTTTTACATTTAATGCCAATAATGTTTTCTATGCTTGATTTTGATTCATATTTTGGGATACTGATGCACTTGAAGTCAGAAAGGCCCCTTATTGTGTAGGCAACAGTACACAATTTTCTTCGTAATGCATTATATATTTTGTGGAGCCTACATTGCGCCATTTTCATCATAATGTATTTAATACAAGGCTCCACTTTTTCATGTGCATTATACCATTTATTGTTTAGAACACTGCATTTTATTCAAGGCTATGTCGGATTTTATGAGGGTTGGAGATTGGAGAAAAACATATATTTTTTTTGGTGTTATGAGGAAGGTATCTGAAATAGTTTCATGATGAGAAGCAAATTAATCAATATATGTGGGAAAACAAAACACCGGCAAAAAAAGATATGTTTGGTTAAAATGCCCATGGTGCAATTCTGTGTGGTATTTGCTGCTCAGAAGGGTGTATTTCCAACTACACTGAGCATACATAGAGGTTCATCCCAAATGTCACACTATTCCCTATATAGTGCATTCTAGGGCCCTGGTCAAACTTTTAGCATCAGAATAGGGAATATGGTGCCATTTGGAACACACAAGCATTCTGAAACAGAAGAAAGGCGTCATGTGATTTACAAGAAGACCACATATGGGGATGTGTTTTACAACAAAAATAAAAAATTAGAAACTGCAGATGTTAGATAGGGGGGAAACAATTGGTTTGAGGGCTATAAAATGGAACCACAAGCCCCGGGCTACATCAATCAACCAACCTCTGGCACAGACACATCTTTTTAATCTGAAGACCTTGACATATGTTTAATACGTACTCTTTAATATGTATGTTGATTACATTTTGTGATTTCTGTCCGATTGACATCCATCTACAAGCTTAAGGTTCAAATGTAGGATTTTAATTTGATCATTCTTTTGTTGCTGAGAATTTAGGAGACGTGTAAAGTATTTGAGTTTTGAACAGGCTTCTGCAGTTTTTCATTTCCACTTAGAAATGTCAGTCTTGATTTGCCCTAACAAAAAATGTATCAACCCTGTCAGCGATTGGGTGCAGAGTTATAGCGGAGTCAGGCGCAGGACACAGGTATTGAGTAACATAACTGAGTTTATTCAAAATATCAAGCAAAATTCCAAATAGGAACATACATGTATATCTCACTGATCATCCCCAAAGCCAACACTTCATTTGGCCACCTTTCCTTCCAGTTCTCTGACTGGAACGAATTGCAAAAATCACTGAAGCTGGAGACTTATTTCCCTCACCAACTTTAAACATCAACTATCTGAGCAGCTAACCGATCACTGCAGCTGTACATAGTCCATCTGTAAATAGCCCTCCTAATCTACCTACCTCATCCCTAAACTGTTCTTATTTGATTTACTTTTCTATTTTTTGCACACCAGTATCTCTACTTGCGCATCATCATCTGCTCATCATCATCTGCTCATTTATCACGCGTGTTAATCTGCTAAATTGTAATTATTCAGTCCTATGGCCTATTTATTGCCTACCTCCTCATGCTTTTTGCACACACTGTATATAGACTTTCTTTTCTCTACTGTGTCATTGACTTGTTTGTGTTATTGGCTTGTTTATTGTTTAGTCCATGTGTAACTTTGTGTTGTTGTCTGTGTCACACTGCTTTGCTTTATCTTGGCCAGGTCGCAGTTGCAAATGAGAAGTTGTTCTCAACTAGCCTACCTGGTTAATAAATAAAGGTGAAATAAAATTTTAAAACAGCTTTACAGATGGTAGGCAATTAAGGTCACAGCTATGAAAATTTAGGACACTAAAGAGGCAGACTACAGACTCTGAAAAACACAAAAAGAAAGATGCCCAGGGTCCCTGCTCATCTGCGTGAATGTGCCTTAGGCATGCTGTAAGGAGGCATGAGGACTGCAGATGTGGCCAGGGCAATAAATTGCAATGTCCGTACCGTGAGACGCCTAAGACAGCGCTACAGGGAGACAGGATGGACGGCTGATCGTCCTCGGGGTGGTAGACCACGTGTAACAACACCAGCACAGGATCGGTACATCCGAACTATGGTACCCATAGAGTTGGTCAAAGGCTCCCAAGCACAGATCTAATGGCCTCTTGGGATTAAGCAATGACTTTCAACCTAGTACCCCTTCCTCCAGTCCACTGACCATAAATCAAATCAAATGTATTTATATAGCCCTTCGTACATCAGCTGATATCTCAAAGTGCTGTACAGAAACCCAGCCTAAAACCCCAAACAGCAAGCAATGCAGGTGTAGAAGCACGGTGGCTAGGAAAAACTCCCTAGAAAGGCCAAAACCTAGGAAGAAACCTAGAGAGGAACCAGGCTATGTGGGGTGGCCAGTCCTCTTCTGGCTGTGCCGGGTGGAGATTATAACAGAACATGGCCAAGATGTTCAAATGTTCATAAATGACCAGCATGGTCAAATAATAATAAGGCAGAACAGTTGAAACTGGAGCAGCAGCACGGCCAGGTGGACTGGGGACAGCAAGGAGTCATCATGTCAGGTAGTCCTGGGGCATGGTCCTAGGGCTCAGGTCCTCCGAGAGAGAGAAAGAAAGAGAGAAGGAGAGAATTAGAGAACGCACACCGAATAGGACAGGAGAAGTACTCCAGATATAACAAACTGACCCTAGCCCCCCGACACATAAACTACTGCAGCGTAAATACTGGAGGCTGAGACAGGAGGGGTCAAGAGACACTGTGGCCCCATCCGAGGACACCCCCGGACAGGGCCAAACAGGCAGGATATAACCCCGCCCACTTTGCCAAAGCACAGCACCCACACCACTAGAGGGATATCTTCAACCACCAACTTACCATCCTGAGACAAGGCTGAGTATAGCCCACAAAGATCTCTGCCATGGCACAACCCAAGGGGGGGGCGCCAACCCAGACAGGGTGACCACATCGGTGAATCAACCCACTCAGGTGACGCACCCCTTCCAGGGACGGCATGAGAGAGCCCCAGCAAGCCAGTGACTCAGCCCCTGTAATAGGGTTAGAGGCAGAGAATCCCAGTGGAAAGAGGGGAACCGGCCAGGCAGAGACAGCAAGGGCGGTTCGTTGCTCCAGAGCTTTTCCGTTCACCTTCCCACTCCTGGGCCAGACTACACTCAATCATATGACCCACTGAAGAGATGAGTCTTCAGTAAAGACTTAAAGGTTGAGACCGAGTTTGCGTCTCTGACATGGGTAGGCAGACCGTTCCATAAAAATGGAGCTCTATTGGAGAAAGCCCTGCCTCCAGCTGTTTGCTTAGAAATTCTAGGGACAATTAGGAGGCCTGCGTCTTGTGACCGTAGCGTACGTGTAGGTATGTACGGCAGGACCAAATCAGAGAGATAGGTAGGAGCAAGCCCATGTAATGCTTTGTAGGTTAGCAGTAAAACCTTGAAATCAGCCCTTGCTTTGACAGGAAGCCAGTGTAGAGAGGCTAGCACTGGAGTAATATGATCAAATTTTTGGGTTCTAGTCAGGATTCTAGCAGCCGTATTTAGCACTAACTGAAGTTTATTTAGTGCTTTATCCGGGTAGCCGGAAAGTAGAGCATTGCAGTAGTCTAACCTAGAAGTGACAAAAGCATGGATTAATTTTTCTGCATCATTTTTGGACAGAAAGTTTCTGATTTTTGCAATGTTACGTAGATAGAAAAAAGCTGTCCTTGAAATGGTCTTGATATGTTCTTCAAAAGAGAGATCAGGGTCCAGAGTAATGCCGAGGTCCTTCACAGTTTTATTTGAGACGACTGTACAACCATTAAGATTAATTGTCAGATTCAACAGAAGATCTCTTTGTTTCTTGGGACCTAGCATCTCTTGGGAACAAGCATCTCTGTTTTTCTGAGTTTAAAAGTAGAAAGTTTGCAGCCATCCACTTCCTTATGTCTGAAACACATGCTTCTAGCAAGGGCAATTTTGGGGCTTCACCATGTTTCATTGAAATGTACAGCTGTGTGTCATCCGCATAGCAGGGAAAGTTAACATTATGTTTTCGAATAACATCCCCAAGAGGTAAAATATATAGTGAAAACAATAGTGGTCCTAAAACGGAACCTTGAGGAACACCGAAATTTACAGTTGATTTGTCAGAGGACAAACCATTCACAGAGACAAACTGATATCTTTCTGACAGATAAGATCTAAACCAGGCCAGAACTTGTCTGTGTAGACCAATTTGGGTTTCCAATCTCTCCAAAAGAATGTGGTGATCGATGGTATCAAAAGCAGCACTAAGGTCTAGGAGCACGAGGACAGATGCAGAGCCTCGGTCCGATGCCATTAAAATGTCATTTACCACCTTCACAAGTGCCGTCTCAGTGCTATGATGGGGTCTAAAACCAGACTGAAGCATTTCGTATACATTGTTTGTCTTCAGAAGGCAGTGAGTTGCTGCGCAACAGCCTTTTCTAAAATTTTTGGGAGGAATGGAAGATTCGATATAGGCCGATAGTTTTTTATATTTTTCTGGGTCAAGGTTTGGCTTTTTCAAGAGAGGCTTTATTACTGCCACTTTTAGTGAGTTTGGTACACATCCGGTGGATAGAGAGACGTTTATTATGTTCAACATAGGAGGGCCAAGCACAGGAAGCAGCTCTTTCAGTAGTTTAGTTGGAATAGGGTCCAGTATGCAGCTTGAAGGTTTAGAGGCCATGATTATTTTCATCATTGTGTCAAGAGATATAGTACTAAAACACTTGAGCGTCTCTCTTGATCCTAGGTCCTGGGAGAGTTGTGCAGACTCAGGACAACTGAGCTTTGAAGGAATACGCAGATTTAAAGAGGAGTCCGTAATTTGCTTTCTAATAATCATAATCTTTTCCTCAAAGAAGTTCATGAATTTATCACTGCTAAAGTGAAAGTCATCCTCTCTTGGGGAATGCTGCTTTTTAGTTAGCTTTGCGACAGTATCAAAAAGGAATTTCGGATTTTTCTTACTTTCCTCAATTAAGTTAGAAAAATAGGATGATCGAGCAGCAGTAAGCACACACATACATTATATGTGTGGTACATTATATGTGTGGTACATGTTTATACATGTAAACATGGTTTCATTCAAAGAATGAATTGAAGATAAATTTTACTCATCAAAGTAATTATTCTAGGTGACATGACAACAGTTGTTAGAAAAGCTACACCTATCTTTGCCATTAATCACTTCTGTAACAGCATGACTATATATGACTACTTCAAAATGTTGCGGGTTCTCTAGCTTTTCTAACTCTGATGACCATAGAGATGTAGAAGACAGCTAATCTTTGCAATGGATGCTTTTGTGACAGCATCTGTAGTGCCATTAAGGGCTATCCATTTGAAAGTAGTCCATTTTTTCTTCTTATACTTTCATAAGTGTATTGGCAGTTTGTAAAAAAAAAACTGAAGTGCTACAGTTTGTATAGTCTGAACAGGATTAAAGCCAAGGTTGGTCATTTACAGCAACCTGCAGTTATGGAATGAATGTCAGAAGAATAATTCATTGGCTGACCCCTCCTGCTGACCTGAATGGAATTCTGTTATCCTTCCTTAAAGGAGCTAAATAAATAAAAAATTGAAATGTGATTTAAGAAAATGTCCATAAAATGTCTGCATTAATAATCAAATAAAATTATAGTGTTTCACAAAAGAAATTCACAAAGGAATGATTTAGGCCCACATATCAGCACAACCAACAACGGAAAACTGGGGCAAGCATGTAGAAATCGCTCTGCCTTTACCTGGTTGCTAAAATTCTACATTTCAGTTTGTGTCAAAACAAGCCATCTTTAGTGTAGAAAATCAGTGTACCATCTAAATCGCTGTGAAATATGTTCTAAATAAGGATATATTGTTTTTTCAGCTGTTTGATTTGATTTCCAGTCCACTGACCATAGCACACACATGACTTCACCCAGTACCCCTTCCTCTAGTCCACTGACCATAGCACACACATGACTTCACCTAGTACCCCTTCCTCCGGTCCACTGACCATAGCACACACATGACTTCACCCAGTACCCCTTCCTCTAGTCCACTGACCATAGCACACACATGACTTCACCTAGTACCCCTTCCTCCGGTCCACTGACCATAGCACACACATGACTTCGCCTAGTACCCGTTCCTCCAGTCCACTGACCATAGCACACACATGACTTCGCCTAGTACCCCTTCCTCCAGTCCACTGACCAGTGACCACTGTACCCCTTCCTCCAGTCCACTGACCATAGCACACACATGACTTCACCTAGTACCCCTTCCTCTAGTCCACTGACCATAGCACACACATAACTTCACCTAGTACCCCTTCCTCCAGTCCACTGACCATAGCACACACATGACTTCACCTAGTACCCCTTCCTCCAGTCCACTGACCATAGCACACACACATGACTTCACCTAGTACCCCTTCCTCCAGTCCACTGACCATAGCACACACATGACTTCACCTAGTACCCCTTCCTCCTGTCCACTGACCATAGCACACACATGACTTCACCTAGTACCCCTTCCTCCAGTCCACTGACCATAGCACACACATGAGTTCACCTAGTACCCCTTCCTCCAGTCCACTGACCATAGCAGACTTCACCTAGTACCCCTTCCTCCAGTCCACTGACCATAGCAGACACATGACTTCACCTGTACCCCTTCCTCCTGTCCACTGACCATAGCACACACATGACTTCACCTAGTACCCCTTCCTCCAGTCCACTGACCATAGCACACACATGACTTCACCTAGACCCTTCCTGTCCACTGACCATAGCACACATGACTTCACCTTACCCTCCTCTAGTCCACTGACCATAGCACACACATGACTTCACCTAGTACCCCTTCCTCCAGTCCACTGACCATAGCACACACATGACTTCACCTAGTACCCCTTCCTCCTGTCCACTGACCATAGCACACACATGACTTCACCTAGTACCCCTTCCTCCAGTCCACTGACCATAGCACACACATGACTTCACCTAGTACCCCTTCCTCCAGTCCACTGACCATAGCACACACATGACTTCACCTAGTACCCCTTCCTCCAGTCCATTGACCATAGCACACACATGACTTCACCTAGTACCCCTTCCTCCAGTCCACTGACCATAGCACACACATGACTTCACCTAGTACCCCTTCCTCCAGTCCACTGACCATAGCACACACATGACTTCACCTAGTACCCCTTCCTCCTGTCCACTGACCATAGCACACACATGACTTCACCTAGTACCCCTTCCTCCAGTCCACTGACCATAGCACACACATGACTTCACCTAGTACCCCTTCCTCCAGTCCACTGACCATAGCACACACATGACTTCACCTAGTACCCCTTCCTCCAGTCCACTGACCATAGCACACACATGACTTCACCTAGTACCCCTTCCTCCAGTCCACTGACCATAGCACACACATGACTTCACCTAATACCCCTTCCTCCTGTCCACTGACCATAGCACACACATGACTTCACCTAGTACCCCTTCCTCCAGTCCACTGACCATAGCACACACATGACTTCACCTAGTACCCCTTCCTCCTGTCCACTGACCATAGCACACACATGACTTCACCTAGTACCCCTTCCTCCAGTCCACTGACCATCCACACATGAGTTCACCTAGTACCCCTTCCTCCAGTCCATTGACCATAGCACACATGACTTCACCTAGTACCCCTTCCTCTAGTCCACTGACCATAGCACACACATGACTTCACCTAGTACCCCTTCCTCCAGTCCACTGACCATAGCACACACATGACTTCACCTAGTACCCCTTCCTCCAGTCCACTGACCATAGCACACACATGACTTCACCTAGTACCCCTTCCTCCAGTCCACTGACCATAGCACACACATGACTTCACCTAGTACCCCTTCCTCCTGTCCACTGACCATAGCACCACATGACTTCACCTAGTACCCCTTCCTCCAGTCCACTGACCATAGCACACACATGACTTCACCTAGTACCCCTTCCTCCAGTCCACTGACCATAGCACACACATGACTTCACCTAGTACCCCTTCCTCCAGTCCACTGACCATAGCACTCACATGACTTCACCTAGTACCCCTTCCTCCTGTCCACTGACCATAGCACACACATGACTTCACCTAGTACCCCTTCCTCCAGTCCACTGACCATAGCACACACATGACTTCACCTAGTACCCCTTCCTCCAGTCCACTGACCATCCACTGACTTCACCTAATACCCCTTCCTCCTGTCCACTGACCATAGCACACACATGACTTCACCTAGTACCCCTTCCTCCAGTCCACATAGCACACACATGACTTCACCTAGTACCCCTTCCTCCAGTCCACTGACCATAGCACACACATGACTTCACCTAGTACCCCTTCCTCCAGTCCACTGACCATAGCACACACATGACTTCACCTAGTACCCCTTCCTCCAGTCCACTGACCATAGCACACACATGACTTCACCTAGTACCCCTTCCTCTAGTCAACTGACCATAGCACACACATGACTTCACCTAGTACCCCTTCCTCTAGTCCACTGACCATAGCACACACATGACTTCACCTAATACCCCTTCCTCCAGTCCACTGACCATAGCACACACATGACTTCACCTAGTACCCCTTCCTCCAGTCCACTGACCATAGCACACACATACATTATAACGGCCTCTCTGGACTAAGTAATGACTTTTAGCCTAGTAACCTCCTCTACATGTGGTAAAACCATCATACAGTAAAGCATACATACATAACTGTTACGTACACCTCATGGAGGGAATGCAACACCCTGCTACAACGCAACTCCACGTGGAATGAAAAAGGTAGGTGATCGTAGGTGCTGGGGAAGGACGACAGAGGCAGAGAAAATGACCTTTTACAGAGAATGTATTATTCCTACACACGGCAAGGTGGGGTAAAGGGGCTGGATGGAACCAAAGCAAAGTTAAAGACTCCCCTCTCCTACCTTACCTGCCTTCCCACTACTTCCCTCATTTTTAGCACCACCTGGCATACTAACCAACATACAGGGGGTGCTCCACCTAGGTCTTACCTAGTGTGCATAGACAGATTCAATACTATGGGTTATGTATTCCTGCAGGCCTCTTGCCTAAACACTCCCAAGGTGCATTCCCCTTCCCCCCCTGGGAAGAAATGAAACATAATCATTTTCCTGAACAATTTCAATTAACCAAAAACACTAAGTCCTGTTGGCATACACATAGCTCGGAAGGAGCGACTACAAAATAATATCTACAAAACTTTTACTGACCTCCACAACAAGCAACACAGGACATAAAAATACACTCTCTTTATGACAAAAGAACACTGGCTTTTCTGAAGCTGGAGAAGGAGTTGGTAATTGAAGAGCCAGCTGTTTCCCCTGACGAGAGGGAGGGGTTAGAGCTCCAATCAGCGATGGGGCCGACCAATCAGCTGCTTGTCGAATCCAAGATTCCATTTCCTGAAATACACACATATATACACACACACATACAGTCGTGGCCAAATGTTTTGAGAATTACACAAATATTAATTTTCACAAAGTCTGCTGCCTGTATGATGGCAATTTGCATATACTCCAGAATGTTATGAAGATGAATTGCAATTAATTGCAAAGTCCCTCTTTGCCATGCAAATGAACTGAATCCCAAAAAACATTTCCACTGCATTTCAGCCCTTCCACAAAAGGACCAGCTGACATCAAGTCAGTGATTCTCTCGTTATCACAGGTGTGAGTGTTGATGAGGACAAGTCTGGAGATCACTCTGTCATGCTGATTGAGTTCGAATAACAGACTGGAAGCTTCAAAAGGAGGGTGGTGCTTGGAATCATTGTTCTTCCTCTGTCAATCATGGTTAACTGCAAGGCAACACGTGCAGTCATCATTGCTTTGCACAAAAAGGGCTTCACAGGCAAGGATATTGCTGACAGTAAGATTGCACCTAAATCAACCATTTATCGGATCACCAAGAACTTCAAGGAGATCTGTACCATTGTAGTGAAGAAGGCTTCAGGGCCCCCAAGAAAGTCCAGCACGCGCCAGGACCGTCTCCTAAAGTTGATTCAGCTGTGGATCGGGGCACCACCAGTACAGAGCTTGCTCAGGAATGGCAGCAGGCAGTTGTGAGTGCATCAGCATGCACAGCGAAGCAAAGACTTTAGGAGGATGGCCTGGTGTCAAGAAGGGCAGCAAAGAAGCCACTTCTCTCCAGGAAAAACATCAGGGACAGACTGATATTCTGCAAAAGGTACAGGGATTGGACTGCTGAGGTATGTACACATATAAGCACTGCTGATCACACACAGAGTTAGGAGAAGAACCGAGTACCAACAGGGTCCGGGGGTTACCTCCTTAATGAAGATTCCCTATCCTGACCGTTCATCACTGTGGGTGCTCTAACCTGCATCATAGTCTTGGTAACCTTTCTGATACATCCAGATCCACCACCTTCCGGTACTAATTATATGACGGCGTTGTCATTGATAAGAAGTAAAAGGGATAAACTATACACTACACTGACCATCAAGGATGGGTGACTTACACAATAGGAGGCAAAGATGTAGGATTTAAGGTAAACATAAAACAATTCCCTAGGAAAGCAAATAACTTTACAGCGATTGGTTTGGCCAGATTGAAGTACTCGGCCAACCCACTTCGGTTCACTATAACTCCTGATGAGCACCAGTGTTATAGACACAAGAATGGAACCAGGAAGTTAGGATATTTTAATGGATGTAAGTCTGATAGTTAATGTGATTGACTTTGGTTTGGAAATACAGGAGAACATTGTGAACCTCACAGCACCTCTAACTGATGTAGGGTACTTTCTATAGACACTATCAAAGGGTGCTTAGCTACTTTCTATAGACACTATCAAAGGGGGCTTAGCTACTTTCTATAGACACTATCAAAGGGGGCTTAGCTACTTTCTATAGACACTATCAAAGGGGGCTTAGCTACTTTCTATAGACACTATCAAAGGGTGCTTAGCTACTTTCTATAGACACTATCAATGGGTGCTTAGCTACTTTCTATAGACACTATCAAAGGGTGCTTAGCTACTTTCTATAGACACTATCAAATGGGTGCTTAGCTACTTTCTATAGACACTATCTAAGGGGTGCTTAGCTACTTTCTATAGACACTATCTAAGGGGTGCTTAGCTACTTTCTATAGACACTATCTAAGGGGTGCTTAGCTACTTTCTATAGACACTATCAAAGGGGGGGTTAGCTACTTTCTATAGACACTATCTAAGGGGTGCTTAGCTACTTTCTATAGACACTATCAAAGGGTGCTTAGCTACTTGCGCCCCAGGGTTATTTGTCCAACCAGTTTGAGTTAGTCATCAGAAGCCAGTTAAAGGAGACTAAAGTAGGCACAGAATGAGTTTTGACCAGAATGGGAGTAGCTTTGTCCAGATGGATACTATTCGTGCTGTTCGTGTGTGTATGTATGTGCGTAGGATATCTACTGTTTGTGTGGAGGTATGTGCGTAAGTAGGGAGTGAGCTATAATATGGATGTCTGTATTATGGACTTGAGAACGTTCTCTTAATAAACTGTACTAACCTTTTGCATAAGCTGAGTGCCTAATTATTGTTAAACCCAGGGTCTTACAAACCTCAGGAATTAGTCAAAGCTTTAAAAATGGTTAGTTCTTATCATTGGGATTGAAAATTCTCTTGACAGAAGGTCATACCTGTGCTGGAGGCCATCCAAGCTGCGGACCTTCCCTGTAAAAAAACAAACAATAAGGGACTCCCAACCCATTTCAAATTCAACAATTCAGCTCTGCTCTCTCAGAAAGTAGAAGAAGACATAAGCTCTGAAGGAGATGGTTCAGAGGATGATAATGAGGAAGGACTAGAGAAGATTGTCTGGAGGTCAACTTTTAACATTGCCAGAGCAAGTGAGGAAGATAATATACAAAAGTCTCTCTTTCTCTTTGCGTCTCTCTCGATCTCTCTCTCTCTCTCTCTCTCTCTCTGCACCTCTCTCTCTCACACAGAAAGTGTTTGAGCAATAAACTATTTTATTTCACTCTGAAGCAGAAGGAAGGTGTCATGTGATTTACAAGAAGACCACAAAAAAAATAAGAAATTCAAAACTGCTGACAGTCACAAAGTAATATGTAGGGAACCATTGTTGGAGCGCTATAAAATGGGATGTCAAGCCCCAGGCTACATCCATCAACAAACCTCTTTGGCACAGACGCATCTTTTCATCTGAAGACCTTGACGTATGTTTTTTTACTTACTCTTTAATATGTATATTTAAGTTTGAACTTTGTTACATTTAGTCTGATTGACATCCATCTACAACCTTCATTTTCTTAAGGTTCTGATGTAGAATCTGAATTTGATCACTCTTTTGTTGCTGAGAATTTCGGAAACTTGTAATGTATTTGAGTTTTGAACAGGCTTCTACAGTTTTTCACTTCCACTTTTGATTTTACCCTAACAAAAAAATATATCACCCCAACAAATATATCCCTTACTTATAATCCACATATTATTTTACATTTCCTGTTGCTACAGGAGTGCTTTCCTGCTGTAGCAAACTGGCTCAAATTAAGAGACCTGTGATTTTACTGGTCTACAGAAATGATCATTTAACAAGCAAACTTTTCAATTACATTTTTTGGATACACAAATTGTTTTTAAATATATTGTACTATATTGGTTTCATTTCAATTGACATTTTATTTCACCTATGTATTTTTTAAATGTAAAAACCTATGAGGAACGATGAGGAATTTGCAATGTCAGACAATTTCAGAATAGGTCTTAAAAACAATATGGGACATTCTGAAAACATTGACAGTTAGTGTTTGAAGTCAATTCTAGGTAACTGAGATTTCTATTCATAGTTCGGGGCTCTTGCTTTTCATAACTTCGATGAGTAAAACCTAATTGTTCCCTGTTTAGTCCACTTCCTCCTGATATTTATAATTACAAGTGACAGAATTTACCAGAATATCACAAAGTTGAAAAGTAACAGTGTTATCAATTTGGTTTTACTTCCTGCCTGAAGATCATGTCTATTGCGTGCACATATCCACAACACTAACGTAATTAAAAATCTAAATATGAGAAATTGAAAATTAAGGCAATTGATGCTCAGAAAAGTATTGAATAGAGTGTCAGATGCTCTCTTTTTTAAGTAAAACATTCCTTGTCTGTTTCTGTTTGCTTTGACATGGCATCTCAAAGAATCAGTGCAGTTAAGTCTAACCTACAAAACCTGCAAGGAAAACGGAGAAAATGGGTGGCGGCCATTCAGTTGAAGTGGACCATGAATCCCGACAACGCGCAGACCTGGCAGAAGCAGAAAAGAGAAGATTTGAGCAGGAATGCCTCCGGCTCAAGGGGGAGAAAGCGCGAATGGAAACAGAACAACGGATGGAAAAAGAACAACGAGAGGGGTTGGAGAGGCAGAGAGAAATACAACTTCAATCCCAAAGAAAGCAAGAGGAAGATGAAAGGACCAGGATACATAAAGAACTGACAGCATCAAAATAAAGAGATGAAACTGAGGGAAAAGTAGATGATTAAACTGTAGAAAATACATTGATGAGTAGACTACTAGAGAATATTGTTAATTGATGAAAACATTATTCTGAACACCGCAGCAGCTAAAGTCACGTTAAATTACTGTAACTATAAGGAGCAGTCTTTCTATATTCTTACATCTTTTAAAGGAAAAGATATCTATTCCTTTAACAGAGAATAATTAAATGGCTGAACAGAGAATAATTAAATTGCGATAGAACAATTATACGAGAACAAATCAGAGTCAGAAAGAAACCTCATTCAGGACGAATTCGAATGAGTCCAGATGGAGAAAGTAAGATGGAAGAACAACTGAATCAGTGCCAATGCAAGAGGAGAGGAAATCTATTGAATCCCAAAGAAAGCAGGACAAAACGCAAAATGTGGCAAACAAAAGAGACTATTAACTCAAATGATTGGATATCTTGAGCAATAAAAGCAAGTTTATGAGGCCTTACCTTGTAATGTTCTTCTCTTGTCTGGCGGTAGCAGTAAGTCCTGTGATTACCCAAGCAAATGTGTAAATGTAATCAGATGTAGCTTCAAGTCATCTAATGCAGTCTAGATCTTTTGCCGACATCCTGTGGGAATTTAATGGAGACATTCTTTTTTACAGATACAATTTAAGGCAAACTTTGGTAAGATTGGTCGTAACATTTTTTTTACAATCACATTTGATTGACTTCGTTTTTTTTGGGTTCAAACTGTATTGCCCAATAAGAGAAACCTGGTCTCATCACACACCGTCATATATTTTTGCTACAACTGAATAAACTATCATTCATATTTCTGCATCTGTTATTATCTCGATTTTTTTGTATATTTTTTGTGTAAAGATTTTTTATTTACATTATTGATCTAATTAAAGTGCAAATAATTTTACATTTACTTTTTACATTTTTATATTGATACCTTTAAAACATGTTTTTTCCCCCTCTGGCTTTGGCTAAAGTATAGATTATGATTAAATCAATTATTCAGGTGTACTGGCCACCCCACATAGCCTGGTTCCTCTCTAGGTTTCTTCCTAGGTTTTGCCCTTTCTAGGGAGTTTTTCCATATCCACCGTGCTTCTACACCTGCATTGCTTGCTGTTTGGGGTTTTAGGCTGGGTTTCTGTACAGCATTTTGAGATATCAGCTGATGTACGAAGGGCTATATAAATACATTTGATTTGATTTGATTTACTAAATGGGGCCTTATAAAGATAATGTAGGTCTGATGGCCGTTCCAAAGATTATGTTATCCATATATGACTATCAGTCACTCCTCCCTTACACAATTATAATTACACCAGCAGAAAAAACAGTGTGCAGTTCTTGAAATGAACTTAACACAAGGTTCCCATGCCATTGTGGACTCTGAGACCACAGAGCTCATGCTCACTTGGGATAATGTTTATGACTGAAGAACAGCATTTATACCTCATTATCTTTATTTTTTCCCCATTACAGAGGCGCAGCCTGCATAATCGAACGCTGAGCATCAAGGCTCTAGGGCTCGCCTCCCATCCCAGGAGAACAATACAAGACTGAGGGGGAGGCAGAAATGTGAGTGATTCAGATGACGTCCTCTTATGTCTGTCTTTTGTACCTTTTGTTATTTCAACCTAAAGTTTGACTCCCCTAGATGTAAAGCCCTGCATTCATCTTCATGTTTCTACTATACAGTAGTTCTGAAGTATATATATCCATGCATAAACCCCTGCTCTGATGTGTTTTCAGAACACGGAGTCATGTCTGACTCTGAGACCATTGAGACAGCCGCTCTGGGCCGACCATTCCAGCTGGGGATGCTGTATGACTGTCGCAGGGATGTCCTCATTCCAGGTACAGAAAACTATTACATTCATTGTCATTGTTTCCACAATAGAGTTGGATAGACTTGTCCCAAACCCTGATCTAACATGGGCAGCGTCATTGAGGGTTTTCACCATTTTGAAGTAGTCAAGTTGGTATGACTTGCATGGGTTACAGAAGCTACAAGTAAAACAAAGCCCCCTTGTGGAAACTAAGTGAATTGCAACAACACAGCCTGAATTCAAACACCTCTCGCCCTTCCGTCCCCCGCCACCTCCTTTAAATTTTGCATTTACTTCCGGTTTTGTACACCAGCTTTAAACAGCTGAACAAACAATATATCCTTATTTAGAACATATTTCACAGCGATTTAGATGGTACACTGATTTTCTACACTAAAGATGGCTTGTTTTGACACAAACTGACATTTAGAATTTTAGCAACCAGGTAAAGGCAGAGCAATTTCTACATGCTTGCCCCAGTTTTCCGTTGTTGGTTGTGCTGATATGTGGGCCTAAATCATTCCTTTGTGAATTTTTTTTGTGAAACACTATAATTTTATTTTATTATTAATGCAGACATTTTATGGACATTTTCTTAAATCACATTTCAATTTTTTATTTATTTAGCTCCTTTAAGGAAGGATAACAGAATTCCATTCAGGTCAGCAGGAGGGGTCAGCCAATGAATTATTCTTCTGACATTCATTCCATAACTGCAGGTGGCTGTAATTGACCAACCTTGGCTTTAATCCTGTTCAGACTATACAAACTGTAGCACTTCAGTTTTTTTTTACAAACTGCCAATACACTTATGAAAGTATAAGAAGAAAAAATTGACTACTTTCAAATTGATAGCCCTTAATGGCACTACAGATGCTGTCACAAAAGCATCCATTGCAAAGATGAGCTGTCTTCTACATCTCTATGGTCATCAGAGTTAGAAAAGCTAGAGAACCCGCAACATTTTGAAGTAGTCATATATAGTCATGCTGTTACAGAAGTGATTAATGGCAAAGATAGGTGTAGCTTTTCTAACAACTGTTGTCATGTCACCTAGAATAATTACTTTGAGTAAAATGTATCTTCAATTCATTCTTTGAATGAAACCATGTTTACATGTATAAACAATTCTGCATGTACCAGTCCTGGCCAAAAGTTTTGAGAATGGCACAAATATGAATTTTCACAAAGTCTGCTGCCTCAGTGTCTTTAGATATTTTTGTCAGATGTTACTATGGAATACTGAAGTATAATTACAAGCATTTCATAAGTGTCAAAGGCTTTTATTGACAATTACATGAAGTTGATGCAAAGAGTCAATATTTGCAGTGTCAACCCTTAGTTTTCAAGACCTCTGCAATCCGCCCTGGCATGCTGTCAATTAACTTCTGGGCCACATTCTGACTGATGGCAGCCCATTCTTGCATAATCAATGCGTGGAGTTTGGCAGAATTTGTGGGTTTTGGTTTGTCCACCCGCCTCTTGATGATTGACCACAAGTTCTCAATGGGATTAAGGTCTGGGGAGTTTCCTGGCCATGGACCCAAAATATCGATGTTTTGTTCCCCGAGCCACTTAGTTATCACTTTTGCCTTATGGCAAGGTTCTCCATCATGCTGGAAAAGTCATTGTTCGTCACCAAACTGTTCCTGGATGGTTGGGAGAAGTTGCTTTCGGAGGATGTGTTGGTACCATTCTATATTCATGGCTGTGTTCTTAGGCAAAATTGTGAGTGAGCCCACTCCCTTGGCTGAGAAGCAACCCCACACATGAATGGTCTCAGGATGCTTTACTGTTGGCATGACACAAGACTGATGCTATCGCTCACCTTGACTTCTCCGGACAAGCTTTTTTCCGGATGCCCCAAACCATCGGAAAGGGGATTCATCAGAGAAAATAACTTTATCCCAGTCCTCAGCAGTCCAATCCCTGTACCTTTTGCAGAATATCAGTCTGTCCCTGATGTTTTTCCTGGAGAGAAGTGGCTTCTTTGCTGCCCTTCTTGACACCAGGCCATCCTCCTAAAGTCTTCACCTCACTGTGTGTGCAGATGCACTCACACCTGCCTGCTGCCATTCCTGAGCAAGCCCTGTACTGGTGGTGCCCCGAACCGCAGCTGAATCAACTTTAGGTGACGGTCCTGGCGCTTGCTGGACTTTCTTGGGCGCCCTGAAGCCTTCTTCACAACAATGGTACAGATCTCCTTGAAGTTCTTGATGATCTGATAAATGGTTGATTTAGGTGCAATCTTACTGGCAGCAATATCCTTGCCTGTGAAGCCCTTTTTGTGCAAAGCAATGATGACAGCACATGTTTCCTTGCAGTTAACCATGATTGACAGAGAAGAACAATGATTCCAAGCACCACCCTCCTTTTGAAGCTTCCAGTCTGTTATTAGAACTCAATCAGCATGACAGAGTGATCTCCAGCCTTGTGCTCGTCAACACTCACACCTGTGTTAACGAGAGAATCACTGACATGATGTCATCTGGTCCTTTTGTGGCAGGGCTGAAATGCAGTGGAAATGTTTTTTGGGATTCAGTTAATTTGCGTGGCAAAGAGGGACTTTTCATTTAAGTGCAATTCATCTGATCACTCTTCATAACATTCTGGAGTATATGCAAATTGCCATCGTACAAACTGAGGTAGCAGACTTTGTGAAAATTAATATTTGTGTCAATCTCAAAACTTTTTGCCATGACTGTACACGTTGGAGATTGTTATTTAAATGTTATTTTATTTGTCATTCTCTTTTTAAACTGCAGGTATCACACTCTGGGATTCTGAAATGCTACAGAAAGACATAAATGTCTCTCCACAACCTAACACTGATTTCAAAATCATTGCTTCCGACTCAAGTGAAGCCAAGTCAGAAGCTTTGAATGTGTCTGCATCTCTGGAGGCCAGTTTCCTTGGTGGCTTAGTCAGTGTGAAGGGTTCTGCTGAATTCCTACATGATAAAAAGACCTCAAAGCATCAGTATAGGGTTTCTCTGCAGTACCGTACCACCACTCACTTCGAGCAGCTGACCATGGACCACCTGGGGGCAGGAAATGTGAAACACTGTAATGTCTTCCGAGAGGGTTCTGCCACACATGTGGTGACTGCCATTCTCTACGGTGCACAAGCCTTCTTTGTTTTTGACCGTGAGGTTTCCTCAGGAGAAAACCACCAGGATATTCAGGGAAACCTGCAGGCCACAATAAAGAAGATTCCCCTCATAACAATAGAAGGGCAGGCATCACTGAAGATGAGCGAGGAAGAGAAGCAACAGGCCAATACATTCAGCTGCACTTTCCATGGTGATTTTGCACTAGAAAACAACCCTGTCACATTCGAAGACGCCACCAGGCTGTATGCTGGCCTGCCACGTCTGTTAGGGGAAAAGGGAGAACATGCTGTGCCCATGACTGTCTGGCTCTATCCTCTCAAGAACCTGGACTCTGCAGCGGCCCAGCTAGTCAGGCAGATCAGTGTTAGCCTGGTGTGTCGCGCACAGCGAATCTTAGACGGGCTGGACAACACTGATGTACTATTCCGGGACTTGATGATGGAAGGCACGGCTATCAAGTTCCCTGAAATCAAAGCCAAGCTCAGCAAGTTCAGGGACTTGTGCTCAGAGTACAAGCTGGTTTTCCAGAAAGGTCTTTGCAAGGTTCTTCCCAACATAAGAGGAGGAGGAATGGAAGAAGAAGAGCTGATAAAAATGCTCAACAGTAAGGAACGCTCTCCATTCCAGAATGACCTTATGATCACGTACCTGGATGACAGAGAGAGAGAGATGAATGTTGTCAGCTCTTACCTTGACATAATGAAAGAGGTACAAGTTGTGTACTCAAGTAGTGAATTGGATGGAATAGTGCTTGGTCAAGCTAAAGATCATGTAGTGTGCTTTGCATTCTCCTCTTTGAAGGACAAAGATGAGTATTTGGTAGACTTGGAGAACTACTTGCTGGAAGAATCAAAGAGTGATTCTTCAGTGATACCATACGACCCCAACACAGTTGGGAAATCAGCAGCAGAAAAGTGGTTTCGCTCGGGGGAGGTAACCACCCTAACCAGGCAAATCATACAACTGTTCCTAGACTTCAAAGAGTCAAACAAAGACAGAGAAAATATTGCATTCTGCATTGCATCGATTCCAAGCAAATGCATCACTGCATCCTCCATCCATGTCTATGAGAGAGGGACACTGTTGAGTCCCCAATTTGAACTGCCATCAAAGCCAGGTGTCCCCACCATCAAGAGTCTGGAGCATGACTGTGTCCACGTGCAAATCAACCCTCCCCACCTTGGCGTCAAGTCTGTGGAGTCGTACCAGGTTTTGTACCAGGCTGTGCAGGCTGAATCTGAGTGGACAGAGATCAAAGCTGATGCTACCACTAACCAGGTCACCATCAGACGTTTGAACCCCTATAAAGACTACCGGTTCAGCTGCAGGGCGGTGTGTAGACCTGGTGTGAGCCTCTCCAGTGACTGGACAGAATACTCCAGGACCCGCCCATGTAGCCCCCCTGGACCACCCATAGAGAAAAACCTGGAACATGAAAGTATCAGAGTGAACTGGGACATTCCTACCATGGTGGGAGACGATGTTGAAGTCATAGGCTATGAGACTGACTACAGAGAGTGTGCGAAGTCTGTTGACAATAAGATGTGGCACACCATCAAAACCACCACCAGAGAGTGCACACTGGAAGGTCTAAAGCCTGAAACTGCATACAGTGTCAGAGTCTCTGCTAACTGTGGCGAAGCAGGGAAGAGTCTACCCAGTCCTGAGGCAGTGCTGACTACCATCAGGGCTTCTGACGCCCAACCGAAGAGGAGCCAATCAACAGGAGCAAGAAGTGAGGAATTTCTGAAGAAATCAGAGAAGGTTAAGAAAGGCAACCCATCAATCTATAGGCTGAATCTGGAACAGAAGTTGGATGTAATGGAATGTTTTGAACAGTACACATTTGGAGGGAAAGTTGAGAAAGGGAATAACAAGGTAATCCTGCTTCTGGGGTCCACGGGTGCAGGAAAAACCACTCTGGTCAATGTCATGATCAACTACATTCTCGGGGTGAAGTGGGAAGATCACTACCGCTTTAAGCTCATCCATGAGGTGACCAACAGGTCACAGGCTGAGAGCCAGACTTCAATCGTAACATCATACGAGCTCTACAACCAGCCAGGCTTTCAGATTCCTTATTCTCTGACCATTATTGACACACCAGGGTTCGGAGACACTAGAGGAATGGCACATGATAAACTAATCACACAGCAAGTTAAGGAATTCTTGTGTAATCCTTTAGGGATTGATCACATTGATGCAGTCTGTTTTGTAGTGCAGGCATCCCTCGCTCGTCTCAGTGCCAATCAGAAATACATATTTGACTCCATCCTGTCCATTTTTGGAAAGGACATTGCTGATAACATCCTGATGCTTGTGACATTTGCTGATGGGAAGGATATACCTGTGCTGGAGGCCATCCAAGCTGCGGACCTTCCCTGTAAAAAAAATAATAAGGGACTCCCAACCCATTTCAAATTCAACAATTCAGTTCTGCTCTCTCAGAAAATAGAAGAAGACATAAGCTCTGAAGGAGATGGTTCAGATGATGATAATGAGGAAGGACTAGAGAAGATTGTCTGGAGGTCAACTTTTAAGCAGATGAAAGCTTTCTTCAAAGCCTTGGAAAGCAATGAAAGCAAAGATCTAACAATGACCAAGAAAGTGTTGGAGGAACGTGAGCGTTTGGAGAAGGCCATGACACAATTGACCCCTCAGATCACAGCAGGTTTGTCAAAGCTGAATGAGATCAAAACGTTCGAACAGTGCCTGCAGAATGAGGACGAGAACATGAAACAGAACCAAGACTTTGAGACAGAGGTAGAGGTTCTAGTTGCGAAGAGGACCAAATTAAGTTGTTTTGCTACAAACTGCATTGTTTGCAAGTTCACATGCCACACCAGCTGCTTTCTGCCTAACGAGGATGACACCAAAAAATGTGCCGTGATGGATGGTTATGGTAACTGTGTCATGTGTCCAGGAAACTGCTCTTACCTTAACCACGACAAGGAAAAAGCCTTATGGACATATGAAACTAAGACAGAGAAAAAGACCATTAAAGAGTTGAAGGACAACTTCATGAAGGCACAGGAAAGTTTATGAACAACAAGCAGATGCTGGAGAAGATTGAAGATGAGTACATTGTAATCGAGGACAAGCTGAAATACTTGATCAAGCTGTCCTCCAATTGTCTTAAGAGGCTGAATGAGATTGCACTGAAGCCAAGCTCTCTCTCCACTGTGGAGTACATCGAGATACTCATTCGCACCGAAGAGGACCAACGCAAGCCAGGCTTCGAAGATCGCATTGTTGGGTTGAAGAAAATGAAATATGAGTCTGAGCTTCTGGAGAAGATGGCAAGAGGAGAGGAACTACTCCCCGATGAGCGACGCAAGGTTAAGGAGAAACAAGACAGACTGCAGAAGATCACAAAAAGACTCAACCAAATGCAGAAAGTAGTCAGAGATTGGCCAGGGAAGAAGTAGGCCTAACTCAATGTCAAAGTCCATGATCTCACCCTGCTTCCGACCAAGTGGCACGCTCGGTGGCTTGCGCTAATCAAGTGAATGCATCATAATGCAGTTAAATTTGTGGTATTAAATCAGATATATCTCTAGACCCAGTCAATTGTCAGCTTACTGGGGTTGATTGCAATGCTTTCTATTAAAACGAGCATCACGTAAACTCTCAGTTGACACATTTTCAACATTAAGTGAGTAAACTTGTGCGAGCCAGAACGGCCCACAGAACAGGAGCCTGCCTCCTGTTTCTGTAGCGTGAGGCAGCTTGATGTACAAACACACCCCCTGGACAGCTAGTCTATCACATGTTCTACATTAGTTCATCTAAATGAAGCAGCTGAACTTGTGATTGTGAACTACTGATTGTTAATGATTATCATAAGAGAAATGAATGTAGAAATAAAGCAGACATTCATATAAATATAGAGACCTACTTTCCCTTCGGGATGTAATAAAGTATCTATCAAAAAATGTATAACTTTTGCCTACTTTCATGTTGATTGTTTATCCTTTTTTATTTTAAGTCCTTTGTAATTCAAGGACTTCCTTTTCTATTGGGCACAAATTGTAAGTAATATGTTAGTCATGACATTGGAAAGAGCATGTTTGATAGGGGGGAAATACAAAGGAGTGTGTCCAGGGCAGTGTTTCTTAACCTTTATTCCAGGGACCGGCAAACAATGGTCCCTCTTGTGTCAGGGACCGGCAAACTATGGTCCCTCTTGTATCAGGGACCGGCAAACGATGGTCCCTCGTGTCAGGGACCGGCAAACTATGGTCCCTCTTGTATCAGGGACCGGCAAACTATGGTCCCTCTTGTGTCAGGGACCGGCAAACTATGGTCCCTCTTGTGTCAGGGACCGGCAAACTAGGGTCCCTCTTGTGTCAGGGACCGGCAAACGATGGTCCCTCGTGTCAGGGACCGGCAAACTATGGTCCCTCTTGTGTCAGGGACCAGCAAACTAGGGTCCCTCTTGTGTCAGGGACCGGCAAACGATGGTCCCTCGTGTCAGGGACCGGCAAACTATGGTCCCTCTTGTGTCAGGGACCGGCAAACTATGGTCCCTCTTGTTTCAGGGACCGGCAAACTATGGTCCCTCTTGTTTCAGGGACCGGCAAACTAGGGTCCCTCTTGTTTCAGGGACCGGCAAACTAGGGTCCCTCTTGTGTCAGTTCTTGTTTGGCTGAGAAATCGCCCGGAAATTGCAGTCCCAAAAACTACGAAAAATATTCCAAATTAGCTCCATAATATCGACAGAAACATGGCAAACGTTGTTTATAGTCAATCCTCAAGGTGTTTTTCAAATATCTATTAGACAATATATCCACCGGGACAATTCGTTTTTCAGTAGGACCGATTGAATAATGGCTACCTCTGTATTTTACGCGAGAATCACTCTGGGAGCATCAGGTGACCACTTGCGCAATGTAGCCGCTTACGGGTATTCTTCAACATAAATGCATAAAATTACGTCACAATGCTGTAGACACCTTGGGGAATACGGAGAAAAAGTAATCTGGTTGATAGCCCATTCACTGCTCAATAGGGACACATTGGAACGCAGCGCTTTCAAAACATGAGGCACTTCCGGATTGGATTTTTCTCAGGCTTTCGCCTGCAACATCAGTTCTGTTATACACAGACAATATTTTTACAGTTTTGGACACTTTAGAATATTTTCTATCCTAAGCTGTCAATTATATGCATATTCTAGCATCTTGTCCTGACAAAATATCCTGTTTACTACGGGAACGTTCTTTTTCCAAAAATGAAAATACTGCCCCCTAGTCACAAAAGGATATTATTAAGCACCGTAGAACTGACTAAACTAGTTAATAAACAGCTCAGGGACCGGCCAGCAACATCACAGGGACCAGCACAGGTCTAGGGACCAGAGGTTGAGAAATACTGGTCTGTGTAAGTGGCACCGTTCTTGACATTTAAGGTATGAAATTCACAAGACACTGTTCATTCTCATTATTCTCAGCATGACAGTGTTGCTTTTGGGAATGCGAGGTCCTCAATATTTGCATAGGAGTAGAAAACAAATGTTGGATTCTAGCTTGAAATGTACTTTTTTATGTTACCATACTAGAACTAATTGATCACTTTAAATGTAAACTCAGCAAAAAAAGGAACGTCCTCATTGTCAACTGCGTTTATTTCAGCCAAGGTAACATGTGTAAATATTTGTATGAACATAAGATTCAACAACTGAGACATAAACTTAACAAGTTCCACAGACATGTGACTAACAGAAATTGAATAATGTGTCCCTGAACAAAGGGGGGTCAAAATCAAAAGTAACAGTATCTGGTGTGGCCACCAGCTGTATTAAGTACTGCAGTGAATCTCCTCCTCATGGACTGCACCAGATTTGCCAGTTCTTGCTGTGAGATGTTACCCCACTCTTCCACCAAGGTACCTGCAAGTTCCTGGACATTTCTGGGGGGGAATGGCCCTAGCCCTCACCCTCCAATCCAACAGGTCCCAGAGGTGCTCAATTGGATTGAGATCCGGGCTCTTCGCTGGCCATGGCAGAACACTGACATTCCTGTCTTGCAGGAAATCACGCACAGATTGAGCAGTATGGCTGGTGGCATTGTCATGCTGGAGGGTCATGTCAGGATGAGCCTGCAGGAAGGGTACCACATGAGGGAGGAGGATGTCTTTCCTGTAACGCACAGCATTGAGATTGGGCTCATATATAGGCCTATGCAGGCAAAAAAGTAATAATTACAATTATGCCGTTACACAATACATAACCTACCGCATATTAAACATATCTTTGGTTCATAATTGGTCAAGCCTACTCTCCAAAATTAAACAAATTCTAGTAATCGCTTTGAGTGTCGCCTGTATTATTATTATAATAATAATGGATGGACTGGTCACCTTATGGTACGCTCCAAATGTTGTATTCATTTATATTTGTATTTATTATGGATGCTACCAAAGCAGCAGCTACTCTTCCTGGGGTCCAGCAAAAATGAAGGCAGTTTATACATTACAATACATTCACAGATTTCACAACACACAGTCTGCCCTCAGGCCCCTACTCCGCCACCTTACCACATATCTACAGTACTAAATCCATGTGTGTGTGTGTGTGTGTGTGTGTGTATAGTGCATATGTATGTATATCGCCACTGTTTGTGTTGCTTCACAGTCCCCGCTGTTCCATAAGGTGTTTTTAAATCTAATTTTACTGCTTGCATCAGTTACTTGATGTGGAATAGAGTTCCATGTAGTCATGGCTCTATGTAGTACTGTGTGCCTCCCATAGTCTGTTGTGGACTTGGGGACTATGAAGAGACCTCTGGTGACATGTCTTGTGGTGTATGCATGGGTGTCTGAGCTGTGTGCCAGTAGTTTAGACAGTTTAGACAGACAGCTCTGTGCATTCAACATGTCAATACCACTCATAAATACAAGTAGTGATGAAGTCAATCTCTCCACTTTCAGCCAGGAGAGATTGACATTAATATTAGTATTATATTCATGAGTCTGGGAGAGATTATATAGGCAGGTCTGTTGGTTCATTGATTGTGCAGGGCAGCTTACAGTTAGCCTACAATTACAGTGAACTTGTATTTGAATAATCTAATAAGGCATTTCTTTATATTTCCATAATTAATAGGCTGACATGACCTTTAGCTACAGAATACTCACCACTGAGTTTCCAGCTCCTCCTCGCTCTCCTTCATTCCTTTCTCCAGCGTGCAGAGAGAAGGGCTGTCAACAGTTTCATTATGTTTTGTTGGGAAAAACATGTTTGGGAGCATCGATAATAACATGTCAACTACTGCTCTGTTGGACTGAAACTACATCAGTCCCATGGTATATATAAAGATAGTGACTGGGGGTATATTAAATTATAAATGGGTATGTAACGCAATTGGGTAGAGTACACTATGTTAAACGGTCATTACAGCTGCCCCAGGAATAGCCCATATTAACTTTCAAGGTATGACAGATAAATAGTGAATACATGAGCAGCAATACACCAGCCATATGTTGACATTTATTAACAACATAAACAGGAAGTATGGTTCTGTCCATCAAAAAAAAAAAAAAAAATGGAATAGAACAGAAATATTCAACAAAAACACAGTTCGCTGGTGTGGGGCACCTCACTCACACTACATTTTTCATCACTTATTCACCCTCTCACTTAACTCAAGTCCTGCATTCATTCATTTAAATCGCTCTCTACCATTCCATCTTTCTCCCCAGACAATAGAACCATGAGACCCCACTCTAATTTGGTGGGTACGTCAAGTGCAGTGTATTAGAGAAAGAAGTTCACACACATCTGTTGACGTGTCTCAGTTCATCGGTCACCCTCTATGTCATCACACAGTCATAGCTGTCACCGTTTGTGTGTGTTCAGTCCTCCTCCTTCTCTATGTAGGTCTTGGTGGCTGAGCGTGCCATCTGTCTGGCCAGGTATCGGTCTCTGGCTGAGGTCACTGTCTGCTCACTGCTGCGCTTGACAAACTTACTCACTTTACTCTCCTCTTCTCTCCCCTCTCCCTCCTTCTCTGAACCCTCCTTCCCCTTCTCTGAACCCTCCTTCCCCTTCTCTGAACCCTCCTTCCCCTTCTCTGAACCCTCCTTCCCCTTCTCTGAACCCTCCTTCCCCTTCCCCTCTGACCCCTCTCCCTCCTTCCCCTTCCTCTCTGACCCCTCTCCCTCCTTCCCCTTCCTCTCTGACCCCTCTCCCTCCTTCCCCTTCCTCTCTGACCCCTCTCCCTCCTTCCCCTTCTTCCTGACCCCTCTCCCTCCTTTCCGTCGGTTTTTATAGTCTTCTCCTTTTCGCCATCCCTATTCCTCTCTTTCTCCCTGCCCTTGTCCCTTTCTCTCCCCTTGTCTTTGTCTAGCTCCCTCTGTTTCTCCCCATTCTCCTTCTCTCGGTCTTTCGGGCTCCTTTCTCTCTTCCCGTGTCTCTCCTCTCTCTCTTTATCCCGCCTCCCCCTGCTCCTGTCCTCCTCCCTGTCTCTATCCCTCTCCTTTCTTCCATCCTTCTCATCTCTCCGTCCACCATGCCTGTCCTCCCTGTCTCTCTCTCTGACCCTCTCTCTATCCCTTCCTTGGTCTCTGTCTCTCTCTTTGTGTCTCTTCTTTTCTCTCTCTCTATCCTTCTCTCGCTCCTCTTCTCCACTCCCAGAGGAAGGGGACCTCTGTCTGTAGTGGCGTTTGGCACCAGGGGCCGGCTTACTGAACCCTGCCTTCTGATCCTGCCCCTCCTCGCTGTCACTATGGGAACTGGGGACGTGGTCTTGTGGGGGAGGTGAAGACGGTGGGGATGGCGCTTCTGTCTTGACTTCTTTTGTACTCTGATCCCTGCATTGAGAGAGAGGAGAGTTCAATCTAATATTTATGTACACATACTGGTAGTGAAGGGAGATATTTTAGCTGTGTTTGTGAACTCTGACCTCGGTACAGAGCGGTCTGGTATGGCCTCCTCTCCTACGGTCTGGTTCAGCAGGTGTCTGTAGAAACCACTCAGGTCTTTCTGCTTCTTCACATCCAGAGCAGCTAGACAAACACACAGCATGGCTTTGTTTATTCTATAAACTACTGGATTCATAGCAGACAGTTTCTCCCACACACATCTGTTCATAAACACACATGCGCACGCACACACAGCAGTGTCTCTCACCCTCCATCGCTGCCTCTCGCTTTTCTTTTTCCAGCTCCTCCTGTCTCTCCTTGAGTTTCTGTCTGTAGGCTGAGGTGACGTAAGCCTCCTTGTCTGCAAACTGCTCTCCCTCCGCCTCTCTCTCCTTCTGAATCTTCCTCTCATCTCTCCGTTCCTGCTCCTTCTTCCTGTCCTCCACCGCTTGTAGCAGCTGGTTGATGTATTTTGGCTATGGAGAGAGAGATAAAGGAGAGAGAGCAGTATGAGCAAAGAGGAGAGGAAGGATGAGTAGAGTGGGTGGACCTAAGTGACAAAGGGCAACATGGAGAAAAACACAGGGAAAATAGGGGGGCGGCGGAGCAAGTGAAAAGGGGGCGGCGGAGCAAGTGAAAAGGGGGCGGCGGAGCAAGTGAAAAGGGGGCGGGAGAGCAAGTGAAAAGGTGAAGGGAAGGGGGGATTGAAATGGAAAGGATAGAACATTTGAGAAGATTTGAAAAGGTGGGAGGCTGGGGGTTGTTCTGGATCTGCTGCACCTTCCTGTCGGTTCCTCCCAGCATTTTCTTGCTGCTCTCCAGCCTCTGTTTCTGCATGTCATCATAGACACCATCGTAGTCATACACACTGCTGTCCTGCTCTAGAGCCTTCTGCATCTCCAGACGTGTCTGCCACACACACACAAGAGAAAGATGGGTCTCGGTCACAAAATACATAAAGCAGCAACTTCTGGAGAATTTGTTGTTACCACCGGAGGTTTCTCATTCATCCATTCACTCACTCACCTGTTTCATCATCCTCTTCTTCAGAGCCTCCTTCTGCAAACTCTCCCCAACAGAGGTCTGGAAGACAGGACCACACATCATCACTTCTGATAGAGCTTCAATCATTTGGCAAAGCTTGCAACTCACTCACATTCATCTCACTGGCTGCAACAAAGGGCACGAGCAAAGGAGTGGAGAAACTTCAGACTTCTCTAAATGATCTGTGACCCACACACAATGTAATCTTCTTAGGCTTCCTTGCAAAAGAGTTTACTACCAATTAGCCTCGGAAAACCCAGGCTTCTTACAAGTACACGAGACTAGATTTGGAAGGATGGCGCTACGAGACTAACTATCAGCATATCTCAATAGGATACAATAAGAGATATGGACATTTAGACATTTTTCCTACCTCTTCATCAGAGTCATCCCCAAACACTGAGGGCCTGGGCAAGGTGACTGTCTTAGACGCTCTCTTCTGGGGTATGATCAGGCCGTACCTGGGAACAGGTGACATGAATGGACAGCAAGCACCAACATTTGAAAGAAATAAAGTGGGGAAACTAACGTTAGCTAGATACAAGCTCTTCGTTGCGAAAATGAACAGAATTTCCGTGATCTAAAATCTAGGCCAAATCCGGTTTGTGTTCTCTTCTCTAAACTACACACTTCATTGCTTGCATGAAGGTGGCAATGCGGGACCGACTGGCTGCTACCGTTTGCTAACTTGATAGCTAACGTTAGCGAGTAGTTAACAATGTTGTTGGTAGTGGATTGCATGGTCGTGCACACATTGCTGCTTGTAGTGTGTCCAGTCATTGCACACGGCGACCATAAGAAACAGCGGCGAAATAAACATGTTTGTATTATAAATACCTATCTAGTTGCGATAGAATAACGTTTTTGTAGTGTCAATTTCTACTTACTGTTTACTAGGTGCCGCCATCTTACTCCTTGAAATACCTCTGAACCGCTGCGGCAGATTCGTTGGCAAGCGAACCCTGCCTTTTGATCCTGCCCCTATTAAGCCTTCAAAAATAATTTGATGGTTACAAAAAACATGTGCAATAAATAATAGCCAGGTTTATATACACAAATATGATACGGTTATATTTTCTCAATTCATCCTCGTCGCTGTATATAGCGAAAGTGCCAATACCAATAATCAGATTAAGATCAGACGCTCAATATTGCAGCGAATTGGATAATTGTATTTGATTTATTTAACTAGGCAATTAAGTTAAGAACAAATTTATATTAACAATGACGGTCAAACCCGGACAACGCTGGGACGCCCAGTCATGGCCGGATGTGGAGAAGAATCGTTCAGATGGACATTTCAGGGTCAACGTTTTAGTAGGCTCAGTTTATTGGTCCGAGTAAAACTATATTTATTAATACTTTATCAGCAAAGGCCTGTCTGTAAATGTACCTAGTAAACTCCAGCAGGTCTAGAGTGAATCAACAAAGATAGTTGCTTGGACACAGTACACCGCTACTTCGGTCGTCACTAGTTACCACCAGCACAAAGAAATAACCCACCGCCTATTTCTCTTCTTAAAATCAGATGTTTAACCTAAACCTAACCTTAACCACACTGATAACCGTATGCCTAACCTTAAAGCATGAAAAACCTATTTTGACTTTGTGGCTGTGGTAACTAGTGGGAAGTCGTCACTTCCACTGCCAAATCAGAGAAGACGAGACGAGGCCTCCCGGGTGGCGCAGTGGTCAAAGGTCACTGTGCCTCCAGAGACTGGGTCGAGCCCAGGCTCTGTCGCAGCCGGCCGCGACCGGGAGGTCCATAGGGCGACGCACATGGTTAGGGAGGGTTTGGCCGTCAGGGATATTCTTGTCTCATCGCGCACTAGCGACTACTGTGGCGGGCCGGGCGCAGTGCGCGCTAACCAGGTCTCTAGGTGTACGACACATTGGTGCGGCTGGCTTCCGGGTTGGATGCGCGCTGTGTTGACCTACGCCTCTCCCGAGTGATGAGACAAGACAGTAACTACTAACAACTGGGGGTAAAAATAATAAATAAAAGAGACGAAGCGAGAAAATCCACCCCTGTTGAACGGATAAAAATGTTGTATCCTATATCTGCCGTTTCAATTACCCGGAGCGCCAAGCTTCTACCCCCAAGCCATAAGACTGCTGAACAATTAATCAAATGGCCACAGCCCACCGTGCCGCTTTGAGGACAACGACACCCAATTGTTTGGCAGAGAGACAGTTTCTTGTCAGTATATTTATAATCTTTGGCCAAATGAAGCACACAGATTATCCATTATATTGATCAGATACGCAAGTGGCCGCTCTAACAAGGAAAATAAATGTATTTAAAAAACGGAAGGCAGTCGGGAGTAGGCAAGACTATACGCGGGACCGTTCGAGCCAACAAGAGGGGCGATATGAGTGTGAACAACAGGCACAACTCTAATATATTGTTTTTTCAACAACAAAAAAGTCAAGTGTCCTACATATATCTGTACACTCGTAACAACATAAGCATTATGACACTTATATTAGATTAAATAAACCACACGAAGCAAATAAACCATGCAATTTTTTTCGTTAACCAAATTTAACTCTCGTTGACCTCCATACAAAAACTCCTTGATTGGTGAGCGAAAAAAACGAAATGACGCCACCTGCTGGAAAAGACAGATTTGGGCGCAGTTATCCCTCGCTTTGCCTTTTCCTCTCTGGCACAACCTAGCCCAGAGTTACACAACTGTCGGCCCCTGGGTGGTTTTATTTGCCCCCCCCCCCAGGTTTTCTGAGCTCATTTTTTAAAAGATTATGAAAACACCAGGAAATCAGCTTCAAGTGATTTTTATTTTGGAAATCTGTTCCAACTGATTCCCCCACATAATAGAGGGACGTGAATGTATACAAATAATAATAATGAATAATAGTTGTATTTATATAGCACTATTCTACAAACTGAGGTACTCAAAGCGCTTTACATAGTAGGGGGAAACTCACATCATCCATCATCAATGTGTAGCATCCACCTCAGTGATGCACAGCGACCATTTTGTGCCAGAACGCTCACCACACATCAGCTATCAAGTGGAGAGGTGAGGAGTGATATATGCCAATTAGGAATGAGGTGGATGATAAGGTGGTCATGATGGAATGTGGCTAGGTTGGGAATTTAGCCAGGACACCAGGGTGAACACCCCTACTCTTACAATAAGTGCCAGGGGAATTTAAATGACCACAGAGTCAGGAGTCAGTCCCATTTGAACATCCCACCAGAAAGACAGCACCTTACACAGTGCAGTGTCTCCAAATGTAATCAAGGTTTGAATGTATTATGTTTTAGTCCAATATTATATCTGCTTGGGCTTCTGGAGGTCAATTTGAAGTCTATAAACGGGGTTTCCTATGTTCAGGACCCACGACCGTCCGCTCAATAAATTATTGGCCCGCGGCTGAATGAAGTTGATGATCCCTGATTTAACCCAAGGGCTGGCAGATGGCGATATTAGTTGTTTCGTTTTACTGCCCAAAAGGGAATGCATGCAGCCAACTATACACTCGTATCCCCCTCGTATCAACTATACACTCGTATCCCCCGTGGACCGGTTCGTACATAAAACATTCTCCATTCAGGCTGCAAATGCATCGATTTCGTCCTTAAATTTCTTTATGAAACACAATTTTCCACCACCATGCTAGATTAGCTAATGCCTGTCCTGGACCTTGCGTATCGCGTTCACCCAATCAAGTTGCAGCAGTCTTTTACTTTGAAACATCAGAGCAGAGGTGAAAAAAGCAGACTACTGCAACCTGATTGTCTGAACGAGATACGCAACATTCAGGACTAGCATTAGCTAATCTAGCATGTTTGTGGGAAATGAAATGCTGTTTCATAAAGAAAGTATGCATATTTTCCCATCTTCTCGCCATTAAATCGAGGATACGAGTGTAAAGCCGTCTGCATGCATTCCCTTTGGACGGTAAGAGGAACACGACGCAATATCGCTCTCTGCCAGGCTTTGGGCTACAGCACAACCGTTAATTCCTATTTGCAGATGAGGAAGGCTTGAAAAAAATCGCTTTTTTAAATTGCATTTAATTACCGTAAAACCATAACAATTTCATGGGTTGTTGACTCTTCACCACCATGCCAGTTCTCCTTAGTAATACCATACCACTAATACCCACGCTTTCTCACTTTCTCTGATTGTCATTATCTCTGCAGAGAGCTACCCTGTGATTAAAGCCGAGGCGTTGATTCCACCCTGACTCTTCCGTTGTCTCTCCCGAGTGACTGTAAACCTCAACACCATTATCTCTGTCGTAATCCAAATCTCATCTCCCGTTCTCTCGGCTGCCACTGTTGTTTATCTCCTCACAAAGACAGAGAGACTCTGCTACTCAGGCAGAGGGACTACCAGGGACGGATGGATAACTAGAGCACGAGTGTATTCATTAGCACACACCCTAGAAAACAAGCGTTTCTGTAAAAATGTTTGTTTTGTTTAAGTTTGTTTCCATTTGATACACCTCAGAGCTCTCTTTCATTCTTTGTGTGTTATAGCTCTTGCAGGTTGCTAAGTATTAAAATGGGCGGGGCCAGCGCTACTGAAACATGAACTGTGTGTATGTGTTTTGCAATGTATTTTCACGTAGTCATGTTCTTTCACACATGCATAATTGTGTGGTGAAGCAATTATAGGCATGATGCAATTAACAACTTAACAACCTAACAAAACAAACTGATTTCTGGCCATTGTGTCGAAAAGCCTCCTTAATGAGAAGTGTTGTCAGGGTGTTTGAATTCAACTGGGTAATTTATGACTATGTCTCCTTCTCTTCACAACTCATAAATATCTTTCCTATTCTCTTCTCCACTCATAAAGATATCTGTTCACTATTCTTCACCACTCAAAGATATCTCTCTTCTCTTCACCACTCAAAGATATCTCTCCCCTTCACCACTCATAGCCAGCAGCATACCACCCTGTATCCCATTACTGGCTTGCTTCTGAAGCCAAGCAGGGTTGGTCCTGTTCAGTCCCTGGATGGGAGACCAGATGCTGCTGGAAGTGGTGTTGGAGGGCCAGTAAGAGGCACTCTTTCCTCTGGTCTAAAAAAAAATATATATGCCCCAGGGCAATGATTGGGGACACTGCCCTGTGTGGGGTGCTGTCTTTCAGATGGGATGTTAAATGGGAGTCCTGACTCTCTGAGGTCATTAAAGATCCCATGGCACTTATCGTAAGAGTAGGGGTGTTAACCCCGGTGTCCTGGCTAAATTCCCAATCTGGCCCTCAAACTGTCATGGTCACCTAATAATCCCCAGTTTACAATTGTCTCATTCATCCCTCTCCCCTGTAACTATTCCCCAGGTTGTTGCTGTAAATGATAAAGTGTTCTCAGTCATCTTATCTTGGAGAATAAAGATATCTCTCCTTTTCTCTTCACCACTCAATAAAGATATCGCTCCTCTTCACCACTCGTAGAGATATCTCTCCTCTTCTCTTGACCACTCAAAGATCTCTCCTCTTCACCACTCATAAATATCTCTCCTCTTCTCTTCTCCACTCATAAAGATATCTCTCTACTTCTCTTCACCACTCATAAAGATATCTCTCCCCTCTTCTCTTCACCACTCATAAAGCTATCTCTCCTCTTCACCACTCAAAGATTTCTCTTCACCACTCATAAAGATATCTCCCCCTTCTCTTCTCCACTCATAAAGATACTTCTCTTCACCACTCAAAGATATGTCTTCCCTTCTCTTCACCACTCATAAAGATATCTCTCTACTTCTCTTCACCACTCAAATATATCTCTCTACTTCTCTTCACCACTCAAAGATATCTCTTCCCTTCTCTTCACCACTCATAGAGATATCTTTCCTCTTCTCTTCACCACTCATAAAGATATCTCTTTACTTCTCTTCACGACTTATAAAGATATCTCTCTACTTCTCTTCACCACTCATAAAGATATCTCTTTACTTCTCTTCACCACTCATAAAGATATCTCTTTACTTCTCTTCACCACTCATAAAGATATCTCTTCCCTTCTCTTCACCACTCATACAGATATCCCTTCTCTTCACCACTCATAAAGCTATCTCTCCTCTTCACCACCCATAAAGATATATCTCTTCTCTTCACCACTCAAAGATATCTCTTCCCTTCTCTTCACCACTCATAAAGCTATCTCTCCTCTTCACCACTCATAAAGATAGCTCTCCTCTTCTCTTCACCACTCAAAGATATCTCTTCCCTTCTCTTCACCACTCATAAAGATATCTCCCCCTTCTCTTCTCCACTCATAAAGATACTTCTCTTCACCACCTTCTATTCACCACTCAAAGATATCTCCCTCTCTTCACCACTCATAAAGCTATCTCTTCACCACTCATAAAGATATCTCTCATCTTCTATTCACCACTCAAAGATATCTCTTCCCTTCTCTTCACCACTCATAAAGCTATCTCTCCTCTTCACCACTCATAAAGATATATCTCCTCTTCTCTTCACCACTCAACGATATCTCTTCCCTTCTCTTCACCACTCATAAAGATATCTCCCCCTTCTCTTCTCCACTCATAAAGATACTTCTCTTCACCACTCAAAGATATCTCTCCTCTTCTCTTCACCACTCATAAAGATATCTCTTTACTTCTCTTCACCACTCATAAAGATATCTCTTTACTTCTCTTCACCACTCATAAAGATATCTCTTCCCTTCTCTTCACCACTCATACAGATATCTCTCCTCTTCACCACTCATAAAGCTATCTCTCCTCTTCTCTTCACCACTCAAAGATATCTCTTCCCTTCTCTTCACCACTCATAAAGCTATCTCTCCTCTTCACCACTCATAAAGATATCTCTCCTCTTCTCTTCACCACTCATAAAGATATCTCCCCCTTCTCTTCTCCACTCATAAAGATTCTTCTCTTCACCACTCAAAGATATCTCTTCCCTTCTCTTCACCACTCATAAAGATATCTCTCATCTTCTCTTCTCCACTCAAATAAAGATATAAAGAATCCCTTCTCTTCACCACTCATAAAGATATCTCTCATCTTCTCTTCTCCACTCAAAGATATCTCTATACATATCTACCTCCACCAATCCAGTATCCCTGCAAATTGTAAATGTGGTATTGGAACTGACTTTTTAAATATTTCCTGTATATAGTATGCTTACTTACTTACTTTATTGTGTATTTCATATTTCTTATTCTTATCTCTTGTGTTTTTCCCCCCTAGTAATACATTGTTATTGATTATTGCATTGTTGAGTTTTGAGTTTGCAAGAAAGGCATTTCACAGTACTTGTGCATATGACATTAAAACTATCTCTCCTCTTCACCACCCATGAAGGGTTAGCTTCTCTGTTGGAGAAGACTCGACAGAGCATCAAAACCCTCTCATGGAGATAAAGCACAGTGTAGTGGTTTAGGCTAAAACTATTTACATTGGATGTTTGCTCATGTGTGTCTGTTTGAGTAAACAAGTGTTGTCATTGTGCGTATTGGTTGTCTAAACAAAACTTTGTTTTGCATCAGAACCATCCTTTAAAACAAAACAGACATTTGAATATAGCCAGAATTATAGGACAAGGCACACTATATTGTTTATGTAGACCTATATTGCTGTTGTTAAGCACATTGTATTATAGTGGATAGGGGCTACAGGAAGAGGAAGTGGTGGAGGTGGCGATACACTTCCTGCTGACATAACAGCTGTGTGTGTGGATGGTGTGAATACAGGGAGTGTCCCTAGAGGCACCCTATTCTCTATTTAGTGCATTAGTTTTGAACAGAGAACCTGGTAAAACTAGTGCACTATAGATAGTGCTGGGGTCCGCTCACCAACCAAGACTTCACAAAATGGGACAAACACCAAATTGAGACTCTGCACGCAGAATTCTGCAAAAATATCCTCCGTGTACAACGTAAAACACCAAATAATGCATGCAGAGCAGAATTAGGCCGATACCCACTAATTATCAAAATCCAGAAAAGAGACATTAAATTCTACAACCACCTAAAAGGAAGCGATTCACAAACCTTCCATAACAAAGCCATCACCTACAGAGAGATGAACCTGGAGAAGAGTCCCCTAAGCAAGCTGGTCCTGGGGCTCTGTTCACAAACACAAACACACCCTACAGAGCCCCAGGACAACAGCACAATTAGACCCAACCAAATCATGAGAAAACAAAAAGATAATTACTTAACACATTGGAAAGAATTAACAAAAAAACAGAGCAAACTAGAATGCTATTTGGCCCTACACAGAGAGTACACAGCGGCAGAATACCTGACCACTGTGACTGACCCAAAATTAAGGAAAGCTTTGACTATGTACAGACTCAGTGAGCATAGCCTTGCTATTGAGAAAGGCCGCCGTAGGCAGACATGGCTCTCAAGAGAAGACAGGCTATGTGCTCACTGCCCACAAAATGAGGTGGAAACTGAGCTGCACTTCCTAACCTCCTGCCCAATGTATGACCATATTAGAGATACATATTTCCCCCAGATCACACAGATCCACAAAGAATTCGAAAACAAATCCAATTTTGAAAAACTCCCATATCTACTGGGTGAAATTCCACAGTGTGCCATCACAGCAGCAAGATTTGTGACCTGTTGCCACGAGAAAAGGGCAACCAGTGAAGAACAAACACCATTGTAAATACAACCCATATTTATGCTTATTTATTTTATCTTGTGTCCTTTAACTATTTGTACATTGTATATATATATATATATATATAATATGACATTTGTAATGTCTTTACTATTTTGAAACTTCTGTATGTGTAATATTTACTGTTCATTTTTGTTGTTTTTCACCTTATATATTCACTTTGTATGTTGTCTACCTCACTTGCTTTGGCAATGTTAACACATGTTTCCCATGCCAATAAAGCCCTTGAATTGAATTGAATTGAATTGAAATTGAGTACAGTTTGCTATTAGGGACGCAGATAATGTATGTTCAGAGTAGAAGTTGCCCTTAGGCACAGATCTAGGATCAGTTTACTCTCCACATCCTAACTCAGGGGTGGTCAATTTTTTTGTCTCAAGGACCACATTGGGATTTCGAAATTCAAATTTCAGGCTAGAAAAATTACAGTTATTTCAAAATACACTACATTATCAAAAGTATGTGGACACCTGCACGTCAAAAATCTCAATCCAAAATCATGGGCATTGATATAGAGTTGGTCCCCCCCTTTCCTGCTATAACAGCCTCATCTGGGAAGGCTTAACAGTTGGCACTATGCATTGGGGCAGGTAGCGTTCCCCTGGCATCAGCCTATCTCAGATTCGTCCGTCGGAATGCCAGATGGTGAAGCGTGATTCATCACTCCAGAGAACATGTTTCTACTGCTCCAGAGTCAAATGGCGGCAAGCTTTACATTGTGCATGGTGATCTTAGGCGTGTGTGTGGCCGCTCGACCATGGAAAGCCATTTCATGAAGCTCCCGATTAACAGTTCTTGTGCTGACATTGCTTCCAGAGGAAGTTTGGAACTCCCTATTGAGTGTTGCAACCGCAGACAGCTGATGCAATGGCCATTCCCTTCAGCACTCGGCGGTCCTGTTCTGTGAGCTTGTGTGGTCTACCACTTTGCAGCTGAGCCGTTGTTGCTCCTAGATGTTACCACTTCACAATAATAGAGAAGACATTTTACGAACTGACTTGTTGGAAAGGTGGCATCCTATGACGGTGCCACGTTGAATGTAACTGAGCTCTTCAGTACGGGCCATTCCACTGACAATGTTTGTCTATGGAGATTGCATGGTTGTGTGCTCAATTTTGTACACCTGTCAGCAATGGATGTGGCTGAAATAGCTGAATCCACTCATTTGAAGGGGTGTCCATATACCAAATAAAATGGTAATAATTCCCATGGGCCGGATCTGGATTGAATGGGCCCGTGGGCCGTAGTTTTCCCACCCCTGTCCTGAGCTCATTTATTAAACTGGGAAAACAAAAACTGAGTTGTGTTTAGTGGCATCATCAACCTACTTGCGGTTAAAGAGAGTAGCAGCATAGTGCAAGCTCAGACAGGCAGCGAGTCTTGTGCCACAGGAGCTAAGAAACACAGTTTTGATTTTCTAACTCAGATTCACCGTGCTCACTAGTTCAAAACTGAGCTGATAGTGGACAATGTAGGGTTTCAATCCAGACCTTTTTCCTGAAGACTTACTGCATGTAATAATAATAATTTATTCAACTTATATAGCGCTTTTCAAAGACTCTCAAAGCACACAAAAAAAGGCAAGTAAGTTCTCCCATGTCAACCTTCTCCTCCACGCAATCCACTGGCTTCCAGTCGAAACTCGTATCCATTACAAGACCATGGTACTTGTCTACAGAGCAGCAAGAGGAACTTCCCCACTCTACCTTCAGGCTATGCTCAAACCCTACACCCCAACCTGAGCACACCGTCCTGCTAGCTCTGGTCTCTTGGCCCTGCCACCCCTACGGGAGGACAGCTCCCGCTCAGCCCAGTCCAAGCTCTGTCCTGGCACCCCAGTGGCGGAACTAGCTTTTCCCTGACGTTAGGACAGCAGAGATCCTGCCCATCTTCCGAAAACATCTGAAACACTACCTGGTCAAAGTGTCATAACCCCCCCCCACTTACACTTTACTTTTTTCCATCCTTACTAGCTCTGACATTGCTGATAGCTCCTTTATTGAGGAAACGTGTATATACTCTGACTGTGATATGTGGTTATCTTACCTAGCCCTGTAAGTCGCTCTGGATAAGAGCATCTTCTAAAGGACTAAAATGACAAGGTAAATTCAGCAGATTGACAAGAAAGACAGCCATGTTTATTATTATTCTAGATGTAGAGTGTGGGAAATCACTTCATAGCCTACACTAAGAAGTGTACTACAAAGAAGGCTCAATGAGTAAGCCAGCTAACTAAGAAAATATGTGTTTTTGGTTGTTAATCAATTAGACTATGCCCATTTCAAGCTTATCTTTCAATCAACCTGACAGAGCTTGAGAGGATCTACAGAGAAGGATGGGAGAAACTCCCCAAATACAAGTGTGCTAAGCTTGTAGTGTCATACCCAAGAACACTGTCTGAATACTTATTTAAATGTCATATTTCATTATTTGTTTGTTTAATACATTTGCTAAAATAAAAACTGTTTTTTGTTTTTGTCATTATGTAGTATTGTGTGTAGATTGATGAGGAATAAATACAATGTAATATATTTTAGAATAAAGGCTATAATGTAACAAAATGTGGAAAAAGTGAAGGGGTCTGATTACTTTCCGAATGCACCGTATACCCCTCTGGTGTATTGTCTGCTGCTTTGTCTGTTTCCAGCACGGGTTAATCGGAATTAACAGCTGGCGGTTGCTGCGCATGCGCGGATCCGCCATACAGAGGAAATAGCCGGGGAGTAGGTAGCTGCCTGAGAACGAGAGAGCGAATACCACGGATACAGCTGGTTTCTCTTCAAACAATTATGACCGTCTTTCCGTTGTCGCTTTCTCTCAGGTATCTGTTTCCCGGTCGCTGAATGGCGCTGGTTACCGTGCAGCGCTCGCCGACCCCCAGCACCAGTTCCAGCCCCTGTGTTTCGGTAAGCCACGGTCGTTTCGACCCCCCAACCATCGAATCTCTCGCTCGAAGCTTTGGGTTGATTTCCGCTGTTTTTGCGGACTGTACATAACTGCCTTTGTACTTCTACGCATGCGTAAAATGTCTTATTCATTTTGGAATAACAGTAGCAAATGTATCAGTTCAAATGTGATGCAACAGTGATAGATAGCTACAATACAACAAATTTACCAAGCACAGGCAATGAAACGTGTGTAAATCGTATGACATCTTAGTATGGTTTCAAGAGGAGAAATATAGGCAACATTTGTCTGGTAGGTTTCGTCAGCTGCTACTGACATCGCGACGTAACTTACACGCCGGTAAAACCAGGCTACTAGACACACCAGCGAGTGACCATAGTCTACTGTAAAATGGCAGGTTCGTTCACTAGAGTAACTGGCCTCCCCAAGTAATCAAAAAACACTTTATCAGACCAGGAACATGATTTGGTCACTTTCTTTGTTTCCTGGAATAAACCGTGAGTCGTTTCGCGTTGGAGAAGTAACTAACTAAAGCCACATTTCCTGCTCGTCAGTATGTAATAAAGCCTTGTGGTACTCGTGACGCGTATGCATGCGGGTAATTTACAAGTCTCTAGACTGTTGTTTCGTTGGCATGTACACTAGTAGTTTATTGCCTTGACCGGTGTAGACGTATTATCTATGTAAAGCAGCTGAACCGGGTTGCGGTATTTACACACCGCCTGTGTGCCCTGTGCCTCATTACAGAAGCCTGTCAGGCAATCAGGAAGCAAGAGTTCATGCTGCACATTGCTAAATAGTGCTCTGGCTTCCTGCATGGTCCAAGGGTCACTTGCATAATAGTGAGTGCTAGTAGTTGTAGGCTGCCTGAAGAACCAGGTAAGTATTCACTCAACATACAATGTGTCTGTCTTGGGTACAGTGTAGTATTATCTGTCAATCTTGCCAGAATATTCCGACCCAACTGCTACGCTTGTTTTTACTGAACTGCACTGGGGTCGGAACGCAATCACGGAGACACCTTGGATCCGGCACGAGATATGGGTCGAACAAACAAACCTCTCAGGTGTGCCATTCCATAATGGCTGCTGTTGCTAATGCTAGCTAGCATGAGGATGAAAAATTGCAGTTTTCTGGTAAAACCAGCAGCATTTTGACTCAGTGCAGCTCAGTGTAAACAAGTGTAAAGTAGTATCTTCTATCAGCTATCAAATCACATTTATTTATAAAGCCCTTTTTACATCAGCCGATGTCACAAAATGCTATACAGAAGCCCAGCCTAAAACCCTAAACAGCAAGCGATGTAGATATAGAAGTACGGTATATGCCACTAATCCAACGATCAATCCCTCTCATTCTTTCTCTTCAGCTCTTGAATGCCACAAGTGGAGCAATAGTAGTGGTTCACTTCTCAGGAGTATGTCCCTCATTGGGTGCTCTCCCTTTAGAAAGTACTCTTACTCTACATTTCTCACAATGTAGATAATAAGAAACTGCAGCAACCCTACATTTAAAAAAATATATATATATATTTTTAAACACATCAGCCAATTTTCAGCCTTTTTGCAGACACAACAAGTTATGTGTATCTCCCCTACTCTGTGTTTTCATCTAAACCAGAAGTCTGTTGGACCGTAAGTGCAATGGTAGGACTTCATTGCGACGTTATCAGATCACAATATATTGTGAGTAACACCTTGATCTCATGAGGATGCTAGATTAGTCATAACACCAGTCAATGCCACAAACTCACCAGAGTTTGAGTGTTTGTGCTCTGGTGAGTCAGTCAGTGTCAGCCTATCAGGGAAGCATCTCTGTTTTATGGCGCAACAGTTTAGTTGCAGAAGATGCCTCAAACTAAGGTAAACCACTACTACCATGGTTGTTGTTGTCGTCAGTCTGTCCTTGAACTGTCTGTTTCAACCAGTTGAGCCTGTCTGGAGTCAACGACGGTACTGATTTTGGAGGTCTGGGGGGACAGAAAGAAATACAACCTGTCATTTGCTTTTAGCTTCCCCAAAACAAGGAGTGTGAACTGAGGTTGTGTTGTTGAGTTATGTTGCAGAACGTTCCTCACCAGCATTGTAATCTTGGACATGACCCTGTCATTGACGTCTCTCTCTACCTTCCCCCGGCTAAACAGGTTCTGTGAGTGAGGCCAGATGATAGCCCTGCCTTGCTTACGCTGCCCCTTCCCTCCACACAGGACCCCAGAAACAATAGCTGCTACTTCTGCAAAAGCTAATGGGAATACAAATAAACGCACATCTATCTACCCTTTGTGTAGACCCAGGAGGAGTAGCTGCTGCATCAGCGAATGGGGATCCTAATGAAAAAACCCACAACGCATACATGCGCTGTGTCCCATGGCTGGGTGGTGGTGTGTGAGGTGTCTTGTGAGATGCCCACTGGGTCTTCTCGCTCTCTAGAACCCTTTGGTGAACCTGGCCAGCTCCAATGCAGTGTTGCGATGACAATGAGACACACACACACTGCTGCTGTAATACTCCATGGAGTCAAGGGACTCCTACACTCAGTAGATCACCCTTCCTTCTCTGCCTGAGTGGTCAAAGTGGAAAACGTTGAATGGCGGTGGGGATTCACCTCAGCTTTTCCCCCCTACCGTCCTATCCTGCAGATGCCTCACAACACACTACTATTTTATTCATTTACATACTTTTAAAACAATCCAAAACATATACAGACACACACATATACACAACATCACACCTGCCCAGACCCGCCTGTTCTTACCCCTATCGCCTGCACTACTCTCCGGTGTCCTCAAATCCCACACTCTTAATATTTACATAATGAAGCATAGAATTTTTCCATTGTCTTAAAGATGGAGGATATTGATTGACAGTTAAGTATACTTTTTTTTTAAAGATAATTGAGGTGAAGTTTATCATCCAACCCCATTGAGTATCTCACTGCCCCGTCATATGATGTGTCTTGAACTACATGCAAACATTTCCATGCACCTTGAGGGTTTTGCATATATGTAAATGTCCCGGCTGGAGGAATCTGTGCTTCTCCTCTCCCTTCCTGTCTAGGCAAACACAAAAACCTGGCCCCTTCCTGGTATCTGACCAACACACACACTCCATTTCTGGGTGACCACCGTAGTAACCCTGAACCACACTGTCTCGCCACTCTTCATAAATTTCCATTTTGAGGCTCTGGTCATAATATCTTCGCTCAGCCATATACATTAATGGTTCTCTTTATTTTTCTCTTTTTTTGTTGTTGCAAAAATAGAACCATAAAATATATACTAGTGGACTATAACGTGCTATAGCTGTGTTAAGATGGAGATCAGTGTTTTTCCAGAATGCATTTAGCAGAGGTGCATTGCAGCTGATAAATAATGGCCTCCACTGCAATTTTTTAAAATAAAAAATAAATGGATATATTTTTGGGAAATTATTTAAGATGGTAAAATGTTTTCAGTGTAAACTTAAGCGACTTAAACCAGATAAAGTATATGGAAAGATAAGGGAGATATATATTTGTTAAATAAGATCATCTTTGAGAACTAACAATCACCAAAATAAAAACTTGACAGTCAGGGAAAACCCAAACATGTTTGTGTGTGAATCTTTTTCTCTCGAACCGCGCCTTATAAACAGACTGAGGTCATTTTCCTGGAGAGGGTGAGCAAATTGAATACAGGCTGAATGGCTCGTCTCTCTGCTCTAATAGGGGTAGTTAAACTGCATAGCCTGTTGCACGCAGTCATTCTCTGGTGTGTGACAGAGAGAGTTGGTCATTCTCTGGTGTGTGTGACAGAGAGAGTTGGTCATTCTCTGGTGTGTGTGACAGAGAGAGTTGGTCATTCTCTGGTGTGTGTGACAGAGAGAGTTGGTCATTCTCTGGTGTGTGTGACAGAGAGAGTTGGTCATTCTCTGGTGTGTGTGACAGAGAGAGTTGGTCATTCTCTGGTGTGTGTGACAGAGAGAGTTGGTCATTCTCTGGTGTGTGTGTGCCAGAGAGAGTTGGTCATTCTCTCTGGTGTGTGTGACAGAGAGAGTTGGTCATTCTCTGGTGTGTGTGACAGAGAGAGTTGGTCATTCTCTGGTGTGTGTGACAGAGAGAGTTGGTCATTCTCTGGTGTGTGTGACAGAGAGAGTTGGTCATTCTCTGGTGTGTGTGTGCCAGAGAGAGTTGGTCATTCTCTGGTGTGTGTGTGCCAGAGAGAGTTGGTCATTCTCTGGTGTGTGTGTGCCAGAGAGAGTTGGTCATTCTCTGGTGTGTGTGCGCCAGAGAGAGTTGGTCATTCTCTGGTGTGTGTGCGCCAGAGAGAGTTGGTCATTCTCTGGTGTGTGTGTGCGCCAGAGAGAGTTGGTCATTCTCTGGTGTGTGTGCGCGCCAGAGAGAGTTGGTCATTCTCTGGTGTGTGTGCGCGCCAGAGAGAGTTGGTCATTCTCTGGTGTGTGTGCGCGCCAGAGAGAGTTGGTCATTCTCTGAGAGAGTTGGTCATTCTCTGGTGTGTGTGCGCCAGAGAGAGTTGGTCATTCTCTGGTGTGTGTGCGCCAGAGAGAGTTGGTCATTCTCTGGTGTGTGTGCGCGCCAGAGAGATTCTCTGTTGGTCATTCTCTGGTGTGTGTGCGCGCCAGAGAGAGTTGGTCATTCTCTGGTGTGTGTGCGCCAGAGAGTTGGTCATTCTCTGGTGTGTGTGTGCGCCAGAGAGAGTTGGTCATTCTCTGGTGTGTGTGCGCGCCAGAGAGAGTGTCATTCTCTGCGCCAGAGAGAGTTGGTCATTCTCTGGTGTGTGTGTGTGCGCCAGAGAGAGTTGGTCATTCTCTGGTGTGTGTGTGTGCGCCAGAGAGAGTTGGTCATTCTCTGGTGTGTGTGTGTGCGCCAGAGAGAGTTGGTCATTCTCTGGTGTGTGTGTGTGCGCCAGAGAGAGTTGGTCATTCTCTGGTGTGTGTGTGTGCGCCAGAGAGAGTTGGTCATTCTCTGGTGTGTGTGTGTGCGCCAGAGAGAGTTGGTCATTCTCTGGTGTGTGTGTGTGCGCCAGAGAGAGTTGGTCATTCTCTGGTGTGTGTGTGTGCGCCAGAGAGAGTTGGTCATTCTCTGGTGTGTGTGTGTGCGCCAGAGAGAGTTGGTCATTCTCTGGTGTGTGTGTGTGCGCCAGAGAGTCATTCTCTGGTGTGTGTGTGTGCATTCATTCTCTGGTGTGTGTGTGTGCGCCAGAGAGAGTTGGTCATTCTCTGGTGTGTGTGTGTGCGCCAGAGAGAGTTGGTCATTCTCTGGTGTGTGTGTGTGCGCCAGAGAGAGTTGGTCATTCTCTGGTGTGTGTGTGCCAGGGTTAGATTGGTCATTCTCTGGTGTGTGTGTGCCAGGGTTAGATTGGTTACTTTCTAAATGTAATCAGTAAAGTAATTTTGGGATTTCCCAAACTCAGTAAAGTAATCTCAAATTAATATTACCAATTCAACAACATATATTGCAGGATAAATCAATGTTAGATACATAGTTACTGGGTGTTGCATTTGACTTGATGGGTTGGATATCTAGTCTTCTAAACCCATTGCTTTCTCCTACAGATAAAGCCCAATCAAATTATTATCTCCACATTAAAAACCAAAGTCTGTATAACTTCCAGTCATTCCTATTCATTAAATACCCCTTGCCCTTGATCTTCAAGCCTTGGAAATATAGATTAGCCAAATTATTTTACCTGAGCATAATCTAAAAACGAAGGATTTATTAGCCCACTCAATTGTAGGGATAAATCATTTTTTAAAATACTGTAGAACTATTTGGTGAAATGTGCATTGTGGCTGCATGAACGGACAAGTGAATTTTGTTTTTCCTGAAGAGAGGTCGGGGTGGCCCCCCAGATAGCATAAGAACACGTCATAAGCCATGGCCAAATATTTAGAATGGCAGAAAATTAGCTTTAACAGTAGACTTTGGGTATGAAAAACGTCCCATCTCCTATTCCTTCCTCAATTTTCAAACAGAAATGGGGCATGCCTTTGGTGGTTCATCAACGTGTTATTCTAGTCATGCGCGCCATGACCGACATACGGAAGCTAGTGTGTTAGCTAAGCTAGCCACTTGTAGCTAGCCAGTAACTCCTCCAGTATGTGTTGACGTCATTTCACAGGATTTGGGGGAGGGAGGGTTCTACTAAGCTATATGGGATTGTTTTGGTTCATACAAATGAAAGTTTTGCTATTTGATGAAACAAAAAATATATAAAATAATTTGATTTTAAACATTTTATTTAGCTGTACTACTATTAGCCCATAAAAACGCATTGAATAACAGATTCACTACATGGAACAACTGATAGACACCCCCCCAAAAAATCAAAAGGAAGTTTGTTTCCGATGTGTCTGTCCTATATCCTGAGATATAAGAAAGATCAGGAAACATTAATCATAAAAATAAAAAAATGAACCCTGTATTTTTGTCATTAAAAGGTTTCAATGTAATTCCATACATTTTTTTGACTGGTACCAGGGAGCTTTCAGACAAGTCTTGTGAGGCCTGTGGGTGTCCTAGAGAAAACAACTGACATGTTTGTGTGTGTTCCTGAGAATCTCACCTTTACACAGATTAGTGTGTAGCCCAAACTGTTCACCCCCCAAAGAAAGACGTTGGCAGATCGGCTGTACCGACTTCAGACTAGTCGCAAGACGGCCAACACCATCGTGAGAGTCTAATCTTTCCATACAGGGTTCCTAACAGTTTGTCTACCGAACCGTTCAAACAGTACAGAATACCAATTTTCAGGACGTCTCATGGTCTGACAACCACCACTCTGTCACCTTTCACCGCAATGCAGTGGATTGAGATGCATCAAATGCAAAAACAAACCCCAGATACATCTAGCTTAAACTGACAAGATTTTTATGGGAATTAAAAAAAATAATTGGGATTAGATTTCTGTGGGGGCATGGACATCGACTCTAGGGGTTTAACTTTTTTAAAGTGACATTTTCACTGGACTGTTAAATTAAAATGTGTTGCTCTGTCTGTATGCTACGTCTTGCTTGTTCTATGTTGCTCTGTCTGTATGCTACGTCTTGCTTGTTCTATGTTGCTCTGTCTGTATGCTACGTCTTGCTTGTTCTATGTTGCTCTGTCTGTGTGCTACGTCTTGCTTGTTCTATGTTGCTCTGTCTGTATGCTACGTCTTGCTTGTTCTATGTTGCTCTGTCTGTATGCTACGTCTTGCTTGTTCTATGTTGCTCTGTCTGTATGCTACGTCTTGCTTGTTCTATGTTGCTCTGTCTGTATGCTACGTCTTGCTTGTTCTATGTTGCTCTGTCTGTATGCTACGTCTTGCTTGTTCTATGTTGCTCTGTCTGTATGCTACGTCTTGCTTGTTCTATGTTGCTCTGTCTGTATGCTACGTCTTGCTTGTTCTATGTTGCTCTGTCCGTATGCTACGTCTTGCTTGTTCTATGTTGCTCTGTCTGTATGCTACGTCTTGCTTGTTCTATGTTGCTCTGTCTGTATGCTACGTCTTGCTTGTTCTATGTTGCTCTGTCTGTATGCTACGTCTTGCTTGTTCTATGTTGCTCTGTCTGTATGCTATGTCTTGCTTGTCCTATGTTGCTCTGTCTGTATGCTACGTCTTGCTTGTTCTATGTTGCTCTGTCTGTATGCTACGTCTTGCTTGTTCTATGTTGCTCTGTCTGTATGCTACGTCTTGCTTGTTCTATGTTGCTCTGTCTGTATGCTACGTCTTGCTTGTTCTATGTTGCTCTGTCTGTATGCTACGTCTTGCTTGTTCTATGTTGCTCTGTCTGTATGCTACGTCTTGCTTGTTCTATGTTGCTCTGTCTGTATGCTACGTCTTGCTTGTTCTATGTTGCTCTGTCTGTATGCTATGTCTTGCTTGTCCTATGTTGCTATTGTCTATATTGTAATTTGCTTTTTAATAACCTTGCTTGTTCTAGGGACTCTGTTGAAAATTACGCCTTGCTTGTTCTATGTTGCCAACACTTTTACTGAAGCGTTGATTTAATGTGCACTGTCCCTGTAAAAATAAAGATTCCTTGCCAAACGATGACAGTTTTATCACAAATTCTAAATGGACTGGTTGATTGAAGTAGGAAAATGTGTACTGAAAACGAGCTGCAGTTTTAGAATAATGGCGTCTTGTCTATTTTCCACTTTAGGAACTGCTAGAGCCATTCAGAATTGTTTATGCTACGAGCTTGTTCTATAACCCCTGTCTGTAACATAGACGGGTTCCACACTGAAAATATGCAAAAACATTTCATTTTGATAAAGGCCGGGCGTATTTTCAACAGAATCTTTTAAGCATATGCCCACAACTACATACCATGTGTATACATGCCAGCCTAGGACCTTCACATCTGGCTTCTTAACCTGCAGGATTGTCTGAGACCAGGCACCCCGACAGCTGATGTAACTGTGGGTTTGCACAACCAAAGATTTCTGTACAAACTGTCAGAATCAGTCTCAGAGAAGCTCATCTGAATGCTCGTCGTCCTCACCAGGGTCTTGACCTGACTGCAGTTGTCTTGCTTGTCCTATGTTGCTAACTTCAGTATGTAATTGTTTTTAATAACCTGCCCATGGCCACTGACACGCTGGAGAAGAGTGTTCTTCAAGGATTAATCTGGGTTTCAACTGTTCCAGGCAGATGGCAGACAGCGTGTCCTGTGTTTTATCACAAATTTGCTGATGTCAACGTTGTTGAACAGTGGAAAATGGTGGAGGTGCAGTTTTAGAATAATGGTGTTTGTCTGATTTTCAACTTTAGAACTGCTAGAGCCATTCAGAATTGTTTAGGTGGGGCTTAACAGTGGTAACATGGTGGTTGCACACTGTTGTGAAAAACATTTAATTTTGGTGGAGGTGGGGTTATGGTATGGTGTTTGCTGATGTCAGCGATATTTTCAACAGAATTGCCCACAGTGCATACCATGGTGGAGGTGGGGTTATGGTATTGTTCTGGCTTCTTAACCTGCAGGATTGTCTGAACCAGGCACCCCATGGTGTGGGTTGGTATGGTGATTTGATGTCAAACGTTGTCAGAACAGTGCGCCCCATGGTGGAGGTGGGGTTATGGTATGGTTTGCTGATGTCAGCGTTGTGAACAGTGCGCCCCATGGTGGAGGTGGGGTTATGGTATGGTGTTTGCTGATGTCAATCGTTGTCAACAGTGCCCCAGGTGGAGGTGGGGTTATGTGGTGGTGTTTGCTGATGTCAACGTTGTGAACAGTGCGCCCCATGGTGGAGGTGGGGTTATGGTATGGTGTTTGCTGATGTCAACGTTGTGAACAGTGCGCCCCATGGTGGAGGTGGGGGTATGGTGTTTGCTGATGTCAACGTTGTGAACAGTGCACCCCATGGTGGAGGTGGGGTTATGGTATGGTGTTTGCTGATGTCAACGTTGTGAACAGTGCGCCCCATGGTGGAGGTGGGGTTATGGTATGGTGTTTGCTGATGTCAGCGTTGTGAACAGTGCGCCCCATGGTGGAGGTGGGGTTATGGTATGGTGTTTGCTGATGTCAACGTTGTGAACAGTGCGCCCCATGGTGGAGGTGGGGTTATGGTATGGTGTTTGCTGATGTCAACGTTGTGAACAGTGCGCCCCATGGTGGAGGTGGGGTTATGGTATGGTGTTTGCTGATGTCAACGTTGTGAACAGTGCGCCCCATGGTGGAGGTGGGGTTATGGTATGGTGTTTGCTGATGTCAACGTTGTGAACAGTGCGCCCCATGGTGGAGGTGGGGTTATGGTATGGTGTTTGCTGATGTCAACGTTGTGAACAGTGCGCCCCATGGTGGAGGTGGGGTTATGGTATGGTGTTTGCTGATGTCAGCGTTGTGAACAGAGTGCCCCATGGTGGAGGTGGGTTATGGTATGGGCAGGCATAAGCTACAGACAACAAACACAATTGCATTTTATTGATGGCAATTTGAATGCACAGAGACACTGTGACGAGATCCTAAGACCCATTGTCGTGCCATTCATCTGCTGCCATCACCTCATGTTTCAGCATAATGTACAGCCCCATCTCGCAAGGATCTGTACACAATTCCTGGATGCTGAAAATGTCCCAGTTCTTCCATGGCCTGCATATTCACCATACATGTCCCCGTTGAGCTTGTTTGGGATGCTCTGGATCGAAGTGTACAACGTTCCTGTTCCTGCCAATATCCAGCAACTTCGCACAGAAATTGAAGAGTGGGACAACATTCCAGAGGCCACAATCACAGCATAAGGTGCACCTTTGTAATGTTCATGCTGTTTAATCATCTTCTTCATATGCCACATCTGGATTACCTTGGAAAATGAGAAATTCTCACTAACAGGCATGTAAACACATTTGTGCCCAAATAAATTGAGAAACCAAATGGAAAAATACAAGTTAAATGGGTTTCCATCGCATTTTCAACTCTACTGATGGTTTTGTCACATACTGTTGCGTTATAAAGCAAATGTGCCCACTCTGGTCTAGGCTGGTGTGCTCAACAGGTCGCATTTACAGTGCGGGTACGGCTACCTACAATGAGATTATGGATAAGAGCCATTTTTTTAATTGTCAAATGGCAGCCACATCGATTATCATGTCACCAGAATACGACCCTCAATATTTATTGGGCAAGGAGCATCAAGCTCATCACGTGCACTCATCATCACCCTGTTCAGTTCATCATTTATTTAATTTGTAGTTTAATAAACTGCATGCTTTCCTGAGTTGTAGTGGGAGGACCACACAACATATCGCGTGACTCCAAGTTTACTTCGAAATGATGAATTCCACTGCAATTTCTCACAATTAATTGTATCTACAAAAATAAATCCCACGATGTCAACAAATAACTTGTCTGTTAGCATTTATAAAATTGTACTGGCATATTGGGTTTCCATCAGCCTGTCATGATGTTTTTCACACATCAGATAATTCATCCACATGAAATGGTTGGATGGAACTCTGGTTATTGAATCAGAAAGGTGTCAGAAAAATGGTGCAAACGTTCTTTCTCAATTGAAAAGTAACCCTAGAAATAATCATGTAGTTCTTCAAAAGTATCTGTAAATCTGATTACAATATTTTTGCTGGTAGTGGATTACAGTTAAAAAACTTTTTAAAATCAGTTAAATGGGATCCATTACTCCCCAACTGGTCATTGTGAGAGTTGGTCAGTCTCTGGACTAGCTGACCACACGGATGTTGTGTTAACCATCTGTGTGTTTTCTCTCCTCAGGAGTCTGGCAGTGGGGAGGATGACCGGCGCTCTCAGCCTAGGAGGTAAGACAGACGCACACCCCCCTGACATCATCACTCTTGTTTGTGACACTACAAATGTCACTCTGTGCCATTGTGACATCAGAGAGCGACCATGTGCTGAAGTGTTTTCAGTTTCGGAGATTTTTGTAGTTCGTTCCAGTCATTGGCAGCAGAGAACTGGAAGCAGAGGCGGCCAAAGGAAGAATTGGTTTTGGGGGTGACCAGAGATATGTGGGTGCTGCTATGGTGACCAGCGAGCTGAGATAATGGGGGCTTTACCTAGCAGGGTCTTGTAGATGACCTGGGGCCAGTGGGTTTGGCGACGAGTATGAAGCGAGGGCCAGCCAACGAGAGCATACAGGTCGCAGTGGTGGGTAGTATATGGGGCTTTGGTGACACAACGGATGGTACTGTGATAGACTGCATCCAATTTATCGAGTAGGGTATTGGACAGTTTGGTCAGTTTCACGAGGGTATGTTTGGCAGCATGAGTGAAGGACGCTTTGTTGCGAAATAGGAAGCCAATTCTAGATTTAATTTTGGATTGGAGATGTTTGATGTGAGTCTGGAAGGAGAGTTTACAGTCTAACCAGACACCTAGGTATTTGTAGTTGTCCACATATTCTAAGTCAGAACTGTCCAGAGTAGTGATGCTGGAGAGGCGGGCAGGTGCAGGCAGCGATCGGTTGAAGAGCATGCATTTAGTTTTACTTGTATTTAAGAGCAGTTGGAGGCCACGATATGGCATTGAAGCTCGTCTGGAGGGTTGTTAACACATTGTCAAAAGAAGGTCCAGAAGTCTACAGAACGATATCGTCAGCGTAGAGGTGGATCAGAGACTCACCAGCAGCAAGAGTGACATCATTGATGTATACAGAGAAGAGTCGGCCCAAGAATTGAACCCTGTGGCACCCCCATAGAGACTGCCAGAGGCCCAGACAACAGGCCCTCCGATTTGACACACTGAACTCTATCAGAGAAGTAGTTGGTGAACAAGACGAGGCAATCATTTGAGAAACCAAGGCTATCGAGTCTGCCGATGAGGATGTGGTGATTGACAAAGTCGAAAGCCTTGGCCAGGTCAATGAATATGGCTGCACAGTATTGTTTCTTATCGATGGCGGTTAAGATATCGTTTAAGACCTTGAGCGTGGCTGAGGTGCACCCATGACCAGCTCTGAAACCAGATTGCATAGCGGAGAAGGTGCGGTGGGATTCGAAATGGTCGGTAATCTGTTTGTTGACTTGGCTTTCGAAGACCTTAGCAAAGCAGGGTAGGATAGATATAGGTCTGTAGCAGTTTGGGTCAAAAGTGTCCTCCCCTTTGAAGAGGTGGATGACCGCAGCTGCTTTCCAATATTTGGGAATCTCAGACGACATGAAAGAGGTTGAACAGGCTAGTAATAGGGGTTGCAACAATTTTGGCAGATCATTTTAGAAAGAAAGGGTCCAGATTGTCTAGCCCGGCTGATTTGTAGGGGTCCAGATTTTGCAGCTCTTTCAGAACATCAGCCGACTGGATTTGGGAGAAGGAGAAATGGGGAAGGCTTGGGCGAGTTGCTGTGGTGGTGCAGTGCTGTTGAGGTAGGGGTAGCCAGGGGTAGGGGTAGCCAGGTGGAAAGCATGGCCAGCCGTAGAAAAATGCTTATTGAAATTCTCAATTATAGTGGATTTATCAGTGGTGACAGTGTTTCCTATCTTCAGTGCAGTGGGCAGCTGTTCTCCATGAACTTTACAGTGTCCCAGAACTTTGAGTTTGTGTTGCAGGAAGCACATTTCTGCTTGAAAAAGCTAGCCTTGGCTTTTCTAACTGCCTGTGTATATTGGTTTCTAGCTTCCCTGAAAAGCTACATATCACGGGGGCTGTTCGATGCTAATGCAGAACCCCATAGGATGTTTTTGTGTTGGTTAAGGGCAGTCAGGTCTGGATTTCCAAATGTATTCACCAAATGACGATTGAAACTGTGTTTTTTGAATAAATTATGATTGACAAATAATTTTGAAGGTACTGCATAACTATAAAGCTCACTCCACAATAGATACCGCATTTAAAACAACTGGGACCTCGGAAAAATAGGTCAAAACATGACATCAGTGATCCTCAGGTCAGAAAGTCAGAGTTCTAGAAAGAGGCCAGAGTTTCCGAGTCGGATGGCTGTACAAATCTCCATTTTTTTTGCCCAGTTAGAGTTTTTAATGCACTGAAGTCTGCTATTTCGGAGTTCCGAGCTTCCAGTTGTTTTGAATGCGGCATAATTGTAAATGCCTAGGTCTTGCAAAATACTTTTTAAAAGTTTTTTTCAATTATAAGCATTTTTCTTTGCAGGACAAGTGTTGTCCTGACTTTCAAGAATGCCTGAAATGCTTCGCCTTGCTTTTCTGGTTGGCTGGCAAGTTTCACCTTGCAATTATTTCTGATCTACAGGAGTGCAAGTCTCACCATGGCACAGACCCTGGGCGATACGATGGCACATGATGATTATTAGAATATGGCAATTATTCCATTCTATCCATGCTGGCTTTCGCGGACTACCTGAGACATAAAACAGATAGGTGGGAGGGAAATGTATTAATGCCCAATTTGCCTAAAGGGGTAAATGGAAACACTTCAACCACAACATTTTTATTCAACATTAGGTTTTTGCGCAAACTTATTTTTTAGGTGTGGTATCATTATGTCCAGCTGTTTTCATCGACACAAGATGGTTCAATGGAAAGGCACTCTAGCTGGCAATTGTCACATGTATTTCTATGCAAACTTTCTAAATCGCGAAATCACTGGACAAGTTAATGACAACAGCTGGTGACCTCAAGCAGCACCTGTGTGAGCGTTCTGTCCTGTGTGATTGTGACATCATAAAGAACTCCTCTGTGATTGACTCCATAAAGAACTCCTGTGCTATTGTAACACCACAATGCGATTCTCCCTTTGTTGCTTAGACCAGTGAGTGTCTGAGCTGTGGAGTCGTTGTAGATCAGGTTTGTCATGTCTCTGTCCACAACAGACTCCAGCTGAACAGCTCTCACGTAACATTGCCTTCTGCTCGTGTGTTCGTCTGTGTGTTTACTAAACAAAGTCTGTACTAGGGCTTCACCTCTTCCCAATGCTTTATTTGTCCCATTTTTGTCAGAAAGGCTCAGTCAATGTTGGCACTGCAGTTCTCTGACTGTCAACTAGAGAGCAGTGTAGCTTGTCAGAGTCTGTCAGGATGTGGGCCAAAATAATTAGAACAGAACATGGATCACAGGCCAGTTTGGTGTTTCTGTTATCGCATTGAGAGAGGTGTCAGTGTTTGTGCAGCTGGGAGTGAAATCAATATTCACAAGGAGCAGCAACGTGTGTGTGTGCACACTTTTGAGTTGTGTGTGCCTTCTCATTAAAAGAGGAAACAAATCACGTTTGAAAAATATATTTTTGTGATCTATTCAACAAATAGACATGGAAGCAGCTCACACAACACGCTGATGAAGGATGTAAAGCCCAAACATCCCTGATGCAGTGAAAACATTGAGTAATGAAGTACGCATTATGCAACACCCATCACATTCCCCTTTTGTTTGAGCAGCTCACACTATGGAAAGTATTTTACCAACACACGCACTCACTGTTGTTTTCAGCCGGTCCAGATTGAACCTTTTCAGGCGTACTCTTCGAGTGGATACTATTTCCAGATGCTGCCTGCCTGGGGTTGTTTGTGCGTCTTGGTCAGCTGCTAAGTGCAAATGGTGTAGTGTTTTAAGGGGATGAACAGGGGTCGTCCTAATAACCTTTAAACTGTCAGATGGAGCTGTGTGTGTCAATATACTGTACCTGGATTAGATAGGCCTAGGTGTGTGTGTTTCTGAGGGTAATCTAATACACTGAGAAATGCATTGTTTGGGGTCATGATCAGGAGTGTGTGCGTGCATGAATCAGACTAATGTTTTGTGTCTCTCGACATGTACCTCCTTGACCACCAGCAGTACAGTAGTTGCACTACTGTTCCAAACCATGCTGCCGAAGGTCAACGGGTGTTTTCTCTCCATTGTTCTATGGAAGGAGCACAGAAGTCCCCAAAACAACATCCAAGGTCTTTTAAAACAAATTGAAGCCAAGTTGTTTTAGTTTGGGAGTCAGCAACAGAGGTAAACGACTGTCCCGCCCCAACATCTATAATGGAAAGAGAGACACTGCTCTGTGTATTGACTGAGTCACTAGTGGTTGGACATTGTCAACAGGGGGACGTCACTTTTATATTGTTCACTGTAAAAGTCCCCTGGCACAAGTACAGTATTAACGGCTGGCTGGCTGGCTGTGTCTGTCTTTGCAGAGTCATAAATGACTGATTTATCAATTCTAATGACACAGCGGTCAGGTGATTGGCCGCCTCAGGCTTCCACAGGTTGTGATTGGCTATGTCAGGGCGAGGTGTGACTTTCATCAGATACCTTTTATTGTTCTCGATAGATTACGTGCATCCTGCATGCATGAATACAGCAGACGTTGTATTGAACCCAGGTTGCCAATGTGACTTGGACTGTACTAGCCCTCTGAGCTAAAGCCTAGGTGACCCACGCCACCTCCTCTACACATGTACATACGTTTATTTGCTCAGATAAAATGACACAAACCTCTGCTCTGTATGCAAGGGCCCTACAACAGAAATGGGTTACTGAACAAATGAATCAAACCCTGGTATGAGCTGGTTCCAGAGAGGAAATCGACCAGGAACGTCTTTCACAGTTTTACTGCACCCTCTTGCATCAGACTTTGGGTTAGTGGACTTCCCTGTTTATCTGACCACAGTGATAGCGTCTTGTACCCCACAACCTTCCATCAATCAGGCTTTGGATAACCACTGTTTATCTGGTCACAATGTTAGTTAGTCAGTGTTCCTTGTGTTAATCATTACCTCTGAACCTGATTACTCACACAAGCACACGTTTGTTTTAATGTCCTTGTGGGTCTAAACAATTGTTTCCCATTTAAAATATCAGTTTCCCTAAGCCTTACCCCTAATTCTAACCTTAACCTCTAATTCTAACCTTAACCCTAATTCTAATCCTAAACCTAACCCCTAAGCCTTAAATTGCCTTTTCCCTTGTGGGGACCTGTGAAATGTCCCCATTTGTATAGATGTTCCTTGTTTTATTATCATTGTCAGGATGTCTGGTCCCTACAAGGATAGTAAAACCAAAAAAACACACTTGAGTCTATGTCCCAATACTTAAACTTCTCAGAACATGCAGCCAGGTGACCTGATATGAGGGTCTAGAACATACAGCCAGGTGATATGGGGAGGGACTAGAACATACAGCCAGGTGATATGGGGAGGGACTAGAACATACAGCCAGGTGATATGGGGAGGGACTAGAACATACAGCCAGGTGATATGGGGAGGGAACATAGAGGTGATATGGGGAGGGACTAGAACATACAGCCAGGTGATATGGGGAGGGACAGCATACAGGTGATATGGGGAGGGACTAGAACATACAGCCAGGTGATATGGGGAGGGACTAGAACATACAGCCAGGTGATATGGGGAGGGACTAGAACATACAGCCAGGTGATATGGGGAGGGACTAGAACATACAGCCAGGTGATATGGGGAGGGACTAGAACATACAGCCAGGTGATATGGGGGGACTAGGCCAGGTGACTAGAACATACAGCAGCTAGAACAGCCAGGTGATATGGGGAGGGACTAGGGACTAGAACATACAGCCAGGTGATATGGGGAGGGACTAGAACATACAGCCAGGTGATATGGGGAGGGACTAGAACATACAGCCAGGTGACCTGATATGAGGAGGGACTAGAACATACAGCCAGGTGACCTGATATGAGGAGGGACTAGAACATACAGCCAGGTGACCTGATATGAGGAGGGACTAGAACATACAGCCAGGTGACCTGATATGAGGAGGGACTAGAACATACAGCCAGGTGACCTGATATGAGGAGGGAGGGACTGAGAACATACAGCCAGGTGACCTGAGGAGGGACTAGAACATGCCAGGTGACCTGATATGAGGAGGACTAGAACATACAGCCAGGTGACCTGATATGAGGAGGGACTAGAACATACAGCCAGGTGACCTGATATGAGGGACTAGAACATACAGCCAGGTGACCTGGTATGAGGAGGGACGAGAACATACAGCCAGGTGACCTGATAGGAGGGACTAGAACATACAGCCAGATGAGATGATATGAGAAGAGAATAGAGCTAAAGAAAGGAAACAATTGTATGAGTGTAACCGATTTGTACCAGTCAGGCCTTCCATTCTCTGTAAGCAGTTTTGTGAGAGGTTTTATTTCAATAGGTCAGTCCTGGAAAAACAAGGAGAGATGAGGTTAGAAATAGCTGCTGGGACTGTTAAACACCTCCCTGTTGTATTCAGGTAATGTTTACCCTCATTTTACCAGGAAATCAAAAGCATTATACCAGTTTCTTAAAGTGGAACTGACAGCATTTTAGCAACATGAAATCTTAACCTGTTCATAGACATCTCAGGAAGATTAAAAATAAAAAAAACATTTTCTGACAAGCGAGCACTTATGGTCGTTTTCACGTTTCATTAATTCTTAGAATGTTTTTTTTAGATTTTTTTTATTTAACCAGGCAAGTCAGTTAAGAACAAATTCTTATTTTCAATAACGGCCTAGGAACAGTGGGTCAACTGCCTGTTCAGGGGCAGAACGACAGATTTGTACCTTGTCGGCTCGGGGGTTTGAACTTGCAACCTTCCGGTTACTAGTCCAACACTCTAACCACTAGGCTACCCTGCCGCCTCATGTCTGGGAATTACGTTTACTAAGTCATTTGTGAAACTGCTATAGCAATATAGATTGCTATAGTGGCTGTGTCTTTGGACAATTGAATAGACACGGCAGTAAATAAAACCCAATAAAAAACATCTGTCTCGTCCAGGGCCGGAGTCTCCGCAGACCGGTGCACCATAGACAATCAGAGCTACAGTAGGCCTTTAAGCAAACAAGCCATTTGCTACACAGGCCTGTCATCATTCACTTTGAACTGGACTGGGTGTTTACAGACCGTTGCAACAGCTTGACTTTAGATCATTAGAATGCATTCACCAAAAGACACAAAATACACCTGAATGGATTTCTAAAAAATATGTCAATACCACGGTAGTCCCCTTACATTTGGGAACTTTACAGTCCTATTGATCAAACAACCATGAAAGGTAGGCTCTCTCTCCATTATGCACAGTACCAGTCAAAAGTTTGGACACACCTACTCATTCCAGGGATTTTCTTTATTTTTACTATTTTCTACATTTTATAGAATAATAGTGAACCATAAAATAACACATATGGAATCATGTAGTAACCAAAAAAGTGTTAAAACAAATCAAAATATTTTATATTTGAGATTCTTCAAATAGCCACCATTTGCCTTGACAGCTTTGCACATGCTTGGCATTTTCTAAACCAGCTTCATGAGGTAGTCATTTACATTACATTTAAGTCATTTAGCAGACGCTCTTATCCAGAGCGACTTACAAATTGGTGCATTCACCTTATGACATCCAGTGGAACAGTAGTGCATCTAAATCTTTTAAGGGGGGGGTGAGAGGGATTACTTTATCCTATCCTAGGTATTCCTTAAAGAGGTGGGGTTTCAGGTGTCTCCGGAAGGTGGTGATTGACTCCGCTGTCCTGGCGTCGTGAGGGAGTTTGTTCCACCATTGGGGGGCCAGAGCAGCGAACAGTTTTGACTGGGCTGAGCGGAACTGTACTTCCTCAGTGGTAGGGAGGCGAGCAGGCCAGAGGTGGATGAACGCAGTGCCCTTGTTTGGGTGTAGGGCCTGATCAGAGCCTGGAGGTACTGAGGTGCCGTTCCCCTCACAGCTCCGTAGGCAAGCACCATGGTCTTGTAGTCAGCTGGAATGCATTTCAATTAACAGGTGTGCCTTGTAAAAAGTTCATTTGTGGAATTTCTTTAATGTGTTTGAGCCAATCAGTTGTGTTCTGACAGTGTAGGGGTGGTATACAGAAGAGAGCCTTATTTGGTAAAAGACCAAGTCCATATTATGGCAAGAACAGCTCAAATAAGCAAAGAGAAATGACAGTCCATCATTACTTTAAGACGTGAAGGTCAGTCAATCCTGAAAATGTCAAGAACTTTGAAAGTTTCTTCAAGTGCAGTCACAAAAACCATCAAGTGCTATGATGAAACTGGCTCTCATGAGAACCGCCACAGGAAATGAAGACCCAGAGTTACCTTTTCTGCAGAGGATAAGTTCATTAGTTACCAGCCTCAGAATATGCAGCCCAAAAAAATGCTTCCGAGTTCAAGTAACGGACACATCTCGACATCAACTGTTCAGAGGAGCCTGTGTGAATCAGGCCTTCATGGTCAAAAATGCTGCAAAAAACACTACCAAAGGACACCAATAAGAAGAGACTTGCTTGGACCAAGAAACACTAGCAATGTACATTAGACCGGTGGAAATCTGTCCTTTGGGCCAAATTTGAGACGTTTGGTTCCAACAGCTGTGTCTTTGTGAGACTCAGAGTAGGTGAACGGATGATTTTCGCATGTGTGGTTCCCTCCGTGAAGCATGGAGGTGTGATGGTGTGCATTTCTGGTGACACTGTCTGATTTTATTTAGAATTCAAGGCACACTTAACCAGCATGGCTACCACAGCATTCTGCAGTGATATGCCATCCCATCTCGTTTGCACCATCTGTTTTTCAACAGGACAATGACCCAACACACCTCCAGGCTGTGTAAGGGCAATTTGACCGAGGGTAGCCTAGTGGTTAGAGAGTTGGACTAGTAACCGGAAGGTTGCAAGTTCAAACCCCCGAGCTGACAAGGTACAAATCTGTCGTTCTGCCCCTGAACAGGCAGTTAACCCACTGTTCCTAGGCCGTCATTGAAAATAAGAATTTGTTCTTAACTGACTTGCCTAGTTAAATAAATTGAAAATAAAAATGACATGACATCCTCCTAGCAGCTAGCTAGCTATCTAGCCTACGGTAAGCCCTGTCTTTTTAACTTGTTACATCCACAGATACGCTAGCATATTAGCCACATTATGACTGACCTGTGATCATTGCCTTTGCTAGTTTGATTGTATTGACGTTCCCAGCCTTAGTTACGTTTGTCCGTTTTTGTCCAAAATATTGAGTCATTGAAACAGTGCATCTGTGATTTCCAACCTGATAGCAATATTGTTTGGACAACCAAGAAACGTATTGGTGAATTATATTAATCATGTATTGAACTGCATCATCTATTCTGTCAACAATGTCTTAGTGTACGTCATGGAATATAACCTATTTTTAAATACTCTTGGTTTTGTAGCATAAACTGGGAATTTCACATTTTTGACTGATATTATGATTGTCTGTTTCATATCTGCAAAGTAGTTAAAACCGCTGTCTGTTCCACTTTAATATCAAATAGCAGCAGCCAGGTGTAACCTTGCAGGTCAGTGAACAGCAGCAGTACAGTGACGTCGTGGGAGCAAAACATACACACTCACTCTAGTCCAAGGGGTATTCAACTCTTCTCCTACGAAGTCCGGCTGTTTTTCTGTCCTACTTGATAATTAATTGCACCAACCTGGTGTCTCAGGTCTAAATCAGTCCCTGATTAGAACAATGAAAAAGGTGGTGGAACTGGCTTGGGCGTTCGAAGTTGTTTGAGGGATCTAGTCCATGTAGTGTGGTGGAACTGGCTTGGGCATTTGAAGTTGTTTGAGGGATCTAGTCCATGTAGTGTGGTGGAACTGGCTTGGGAGTTCGAAGTTGTTTGAGGGATCTAGTCCATGTAGTGTGCCCCACTGCATACAGGAAGAGGACTGCCCAGACACCGGTCGGCTAAACTCAGAGAGACACACACACAGAGTATACCAAACATTAGGAACACCTTCCTAATATTAAGTTGCACCCTCCTTTGCCCTCAGAACAGCCTCAATTTGTCAGGGGGGGGGGGGGGGGGTGGACTCTACAAGGTGTGGAAAGCATTCCACAGGGATACTGGCCCATGTTGACTCTATGCTTCCCACAGTTGTGTCAAATTGGCTGGATGTCCTTTGGTAATGGAAAAAGCAGATGTTCTTAATGTTTTGTATTCTCAGTGTATATGTATTGGCATTTGGCACCAATCCAGTCAGGTATTGAAGGTTATCTAAATAATGTACTAGCAGGAAGTCAGGAAGGCAGGAAGTCAATCAGATTATTAACACACTAATCAATTAGTAAACCCCATCCCGTCTCAGCAAGGATTACTGTGTGTGTGTATATTTTTGTGAGCCTGGTGTGAGTGTTTTTACATGTGGCTGTAGGGTCACCATGGTGATAAGTGTGTGTGTGTGGACACAGACCCAGTAACATGGCTGGTCCAGCAGAGTGTCTGGTGTTTTTGTCCGGCATCCTCTGTCTCATTGAAAAGTTCGAATTTCAGTGGTCCAACCAGAGAGGTAGATGAGCTAGGTTAGGGTTTCCCAAACTCGGTCCTCAGGACCCCAAGGGGTGCACGTTTTGGTTGTTGCCCTGGTGCTACACAGCTGATTTCAAATCAACTAATCATCAAGGTTTGATTTGAATCAGTTGTGTAATGCTGGGGCAAAAACCCCTTGGGGTCCAGAGGACAGAGTTTGGGAAATCCTGAGCTAGGAAGAGGAACATTCCCGTGTGTGTGTGTGTACACACACTGCACCTTTTCCTGCTTTCCCACTCACAGTTCTGCAAACATGAGCTCAGCTCCCTAGTGAACAAGGTTTCCGCAAGCACAGCGATATCCTCCATGTGTGTTTTTGTGTGTGTGCTTGTTAGAGATGGAACGATTGAAAGAGAGAAGACGTGTAGTGATATGAGGGAGAAAAGAATGTGGTAAGTGGGGGAGAAATAAAGAGCGATGGAGCAGGAAGGTGATGATTGGGTCATGAGTGTTCCTCTTCCAATCAGTTAGCAGTAGAGGTTGAAGGGTTTCTCTGTCGTCAGCTGTAGAATCCAGGCTTTAACAGCTCTGAATATTATATTATTAGCTTATTGGAACCACTCATCAGTATACAGTGGGGCAAAAAAGTATTTAGTCAGCCACCAATTGAGCAAGTTCTCCCACTTAAAAAGATGAGAGGCCTGTACTTTTCATCATAGGTACACTTCAACTATGACAGACAAAATGAGAAAAAAAATCCAGAAAATCACATTGTAGAATTTTTTAATGAATTTATTTGCAAAAATTACAGGCCTCATCTTTTTAAGTGGGAGAACTTGCACAATTGGTAGCTGACTAAATACTTTTTTGCCCCACTGTATATAACCTTATCTATTCTATATACATCTGCTATATGTTAGGATTAAATGTGTCTGTGATTTGAAATTAAATTGATAGATTGCATGTGATCATGGAAGGATTAAATCTCGTTTGTGTGTGTGTGTGTGTGTGTGTGTGTGTGTGTGTGTGTGTGGCCGGCCCATCAGGTTAATCAAGGGCACTACAGCAGCATCGCTGCACACTGCTGAGCCATAATCAATCTAACCACTACACCGCATGGTCTTTCCTCTATACCACATAGTTGAGGGTCGAGGACAACACACACAAACATTCAGCCAGACACACCCTGAGACTATACAAGCAATTACAAAACATCATACACAGACCAACACACAATGTGGTGGGATTAGGATGCTACTTGTTGTCATTTGACAGCTGAGAATATGAACATGTTTTTTGGTTTAAGCCTGTATTTTCCACAACATGAAATGTAGGCATAGGCCACCTAATACATTGAAATCAACATGCTTGCTTCACAACCAGATAAACAACCCCGGCTAGGACCTGGCTCATGTTCTCCTCGTGTTATCTGATTGCTGTTGGATTTCCCAATCTTTGTTCCGTGTTTGTTTCGTCACGTTCTTTACTGGAAGGAAGCTGAAAACAGCCGTGTGTCGTGTGTCGCTGCCGCAAGGCAGAAGGCGACCTTTTGGCGCAGATCTAGGATCAGCTTTCCTCCACATCCTGTAACCATAACGATCATTGGGGAGAACCACCAACGCCGATCTAAGATCAGTGTTTATGGCTTCAGCGCTACACCTTCTATCCCTGCGGAGCCTGGATTGAAGCACATGTGCGCAGTCTCCTCCCTTTCTCCCGGGAAGTAGTATTTACCGCAGACCAACTGCGGGTTGGGAACATTCAGGATGTCATCATCTGAACAGAATACAGCTCACAGGGATCAGTCTCTCCAGCCTCTTGATCCAGTCAAGCGTTTATTTGGCACCGATAATGAAGTGTATCTGGAGAGCGAATTGTGAAACGTTGAACTTCTGTTTTTATATTGATTTGATTTGTTTACATTTGATTATGTTAGTGTTATTACATATGTTGACTTTGGACTAAACACAGCGGACTCGCGTTGTTTGGTGTGCTAGTGATTTGGTGCTCGTGCTTGAACCGTGTATCTGGATGAAATAAGAGTTTGAGGTTCTAAAACTGGACATCAGTGGCGTGTTTTTCGGTGTGTCCCCGATCGTGGTCAGTGCTGTACAGCGGTTCATGGTCACCCGTGCGTAACCAATCACATGGCCGCTCTGGAGTGAAGCAAGCCTCGCCACAAAACCACAGGTCGACCCACTCCCGTCCTCCACATCGCAGCGATGCCTCCCGGTGTTGTAGCCCCGTCTCCACGGAGCTCTCCTGTCCGGTGCTTCTACGCCTTGACACCGTACTTCATAGAGGACTCTGTCATCTCCCAGAGCAAGATTGATCAGCTGTAAGTTTGCAGTTAACGGCTCCAGTTGAGCCCTGCTCCAATCTCTACCTTCATATACCCCAGTCAGTTTGCAGCGAAGCAGACAACTCAAATGCGGCATTTACACTTAGCTACATATTTTTTATTTCGCCGTTATTTAATCAGGAAGGGCTCATTGAGATTTTGAAATGTACTTTTCAAGAGCGTCCTGGCCAAGATAGGTAGCACCATGTCATTACACATTTAGACAGACATGAAAACTATGATCTAGTAAAAAAAAACATTCACAAGAGTATAACAATATCATAAAACATCTAATTAAAAACATTGACAGGTCAGGGAATCAGCCTCAATCTTTCATCAATGATTTAAAAACGCCAATCGGGACATTTTTAAGGCGTTCCAAGACGATGGCGCAGAGTACATAAAAGCCCTTTTACCAAATTCAGTTCGGACATTTGAAACAGTTAGCAGGATAAAGTCCTGCAAATGAAGAGTACCTACCACATTTCTGAACAATAAAAATGTCAAAAGAAAATGGTAGGAAACCCCAAAATGGCTTTGTAAATAAAAGTATACCAGTGACTGAGCATAAGATTGAGTAGAGAAGGCCAGCCGATCCTTGTATTTAAAGTGCGGTGGTGCGTGAGGGTTTTGCAGTTTTAAAATAAAGTCCAATGCTCCGTGTTAAAGGGTGTCAATTGATCTCAAACACTGAGCGGAAGCATTCATATATAAATATCACCATAGTCTAGTATAGGCATAAATGTAAGTTGTTGAATATGCATTTTAAGAGGCCGTCATCAATTAAAATTCCAATATATTTATAGAGACTGTAACCTCATATCTCATTGCCCTGACAGGTGGTGAAAGGTTCAGAGGTTTATTTCTTGCTTTAGAAAACACCATTAGTTTTGTCAGTATTGAGGATTAACTTCAATTGACACAAGGTATGTTGTGCTGTTTTTGTCAAGGGCTTCAGTGATATCATTTAAAAACCTTCATGACTGTTGTAATTGTGCTATGCTTCTTCCTGAAGCCCGATTGGTACATTGATCAAATAGAGTTAGTATATTAATAACTCTTTTAGCTGTTCACTCACAAAGGTTTCAAGTATTTTCACCAGGAGTGACAGCTTTGAGATTGGCCTATAATTATTTAAGAGTTGGATCTCCCCCTTTAAAAGTGGTAGGACAAATGCTGATCTTCCAGATTTAGTGAATTTCATTACATTCCAGGGTTAGATTGAACAGAGATGTAAGTGGTTCAGCTATGAAATCAGCTGCCAGTTTTACAAAGCAGGGATCCAGAAGATCAGGACCTGCAGGATTTCTCCTTTTTTTCACCTTTATTTAACCAGGTAGGCTAGTTGAGAACACCTTTATTTAACCAGGTAGGCTAGTTGAGAACACCTTTATTTAACCAGGTAGGCTAGTTGAGAACACCTTTATTTAACCAGGTAGGCTAGTTGAGAACACCTTTATTTAACCAGGTAGGCTAGTTGAGAACACCTTTATTTAACCAGGTAGGCTAGTTGAGAACACCTTTATTTAACCAGGTAGGCTAGTTGAGAACACCTTTATTTAACCAGGTAGGCTAGTTGAGAACACCTTTATTTAACCAGGTAGGCTAGTTGAGAACAAGTTCTCATTTACAACTGAGACCTGGTCAAGATAAAGCATAGCAGTGTGAACAGACAACACAGAGTTACACATGGAGTGAATAATTAACAAGTCAATAACACAGT
>NC_088414.1:38221391-38343891 GCF_034236695.1 Oncorhynchus nerka
CCTGTGTGTGTTCTCTCTCCCTGTGTGTGTGTCCTCTCTCCCTGTGTGTATTCTCTCTCCCTGTGTGTGTGTCCTCTCTCCCTGTGTGTGTGTCCTCTCTCCCTGTGTGTGTGTCCTCTCTCCCTGTGTGTGTGTCCTCTCTCCCTGTGTGTGTATTCTCTCTCCCTGTGTGTGTATTCTCTCTCCCTGTGTGTGTCCTCTCTCCCTGTGTGTGTGTCCTCTCTCCCTGTGTGTGTATTCTCTCTCCCTGTGTGTGTGTCCTCTCTCCCTGTGTGTGTGTCCTCTCTCCCTGTGTGTGTGTCCTCTCTCCCTGTGTGTGTATTCTCTCTCCCTGTGTGTGTCCTCTCTCCCTGTGTGTGTATTCTCTCTCCCTGTGTGTATTCTCTCTCCCTGTGTGTGTATTCTCTCTCCCTGTGTGTGTGTCCTCTCTCCCTGTGTGTGTGTCCTCTCTCCCTGTGTGTGTATTCTCTCTCCCTGTGTGTGTATTCTCTCTCCCTGTGTGTGTATTCTCTCTCCCTGTGTGTGTGTATTCTCTCTCCCTGTGTGTGTCCTCTCTCCCTGTGTGTGTCCTCTCTCCCTGTGTGTGTGTTCTCTCTCCCTGTGTGTGTGTTCTCTCTCCCTGTGTGTGTGTCCTCTCTCCCTGTGTGTGTATTCTCTCTCCCTGTGTGTGTGTCCTCTCTCCCTGTGTGTGTGTCCTCTCTCCCTGTGTGTGTGTGTCCTCTCTCCCTGTGTGTGTGTGTCCTCTCTCCCTGTGTGTGTGTGTGTCCTCTCTCCCTGTGTGTGTGTGTGTCCTCTCTCCCTGTGTGTGTGTGTGTCCTCTCTCCCTGTGTGTGTGTGTGTCCTCTCTCCCTGTGTGTGTGTGTGTCCTCTCTCCCTGTGTGTGTGTGTGTGTCCTCTCCTGTGTGTGTGTGTGTGTCCTCTCTCCCTGTGTGTGTGTGTGTGTCCTCTCTCCCTGTGTGTGTGTGTGTGTCCTCTCTCCCTGTGTGTGTGTGTGTGTCCTCTCTCCCTGTGTGTGTGTGTGTCCTCTCTCCCTGTGTGTGTGTGTGTCCTCTCTCCCTGTGTGTGTGTGTGTGTCCTCTCTCCCTGTGTGTGTGTGTGTGTCCTCTCTCCCTGTGTGTGTGTGTGTGTGTCCTCTCTCCCTGTGTGTGTGTGTGTGTGTCCTCTCTCCCTGTGTGTGTGTGTGTGTGTCCTCTCTCCCTGTGTGTGTGTGTGTGTGTGTCCTCTCTCCCTGTGTGTGTGTGTGTGTGTGTCCTCTCTCCCTGTGTGTGTGTGTGTGTGTGTGTCCTCTCTCCCTGTGTGTGTGTGTGTGTGTGTGTCCTCTCTCCCTGTGTGTGTGTGTGTCCTCTCTCCCTGTGTGTGTGTGTCCTCTCTCCCTGTGTGTGTGTGTCCTCTCTCCCTGTGTGTGTGTCCGTGTTATGGAGGATGGTGTGTTGTCACAATGAAAGAAAACATTAGTGTTGCTCAGGTTAAAAACCCATAGATAGTATGGAAAAAGCGTATTTTGTCCACAAACAGTGTTTTTTGTAACGTGTGGTAGAGAACATGGCGGAGGTATTAAGTGGCAGGTGTGTTCAGTGTTTTGGTCTGAAAGCACAGTTTGCACTGCTTCAGAACCATACTGTAGCTCAGTTTCCCACACAGTATTCTACTGCCTTCAGTACGGTATTCTACTGCCTTCAGTACTGTATTCTACTGCCTTCAGTACTGTATTCTACTGCCTTCAGTACTGTATTCTACTGCCTTCAGTACTGTATTCTACTGTAGCTCAGTTTCCCACACAGTATTCTACTGCCTTCAGTACTGTATTCTACTGCAGACTAGTACTCTACCTTCAGTACTGTATTCTACTGCCTTCAGTACTGTATTCTACTGTAGCTCAGTTTCCCACACGGTATTCTACTGCCTTCAGTACTGTATTCTACTGCAGACTAGTACTCTACCTTCAGTACTGTATTCTACTGCCTTCAGTACTGTATTCTACTGTAGCTCAGTTTCCCACACGGTATTCTACTGCCTTCAGTACTGTATTCTACTGCAGACTAGTACTCTACCTTCAGTACTGTATTCTACTGCCTTCAGTACTGTATTCTACTGTAGCTCAGTTTCCCCCACGGTATTCTACTGCCTTCAGTACTGTATTCTACTGCAGACTAGTACTCTACCTTCAGTACTGTATTCTACTGCCTTCAGTACTGTATTCTACTGTAGCTCAGTTTCCCACACGGTATTCTACTGCCTTCAGTACTGTATTCTACTGCCTTCAGTACTGTATTCTACTGCAGACTAGTACTCTACCTTCAGTACTGTATTCTACTGCAGACCAGTACTCTACCTTCAGTACTGTATTCTGCTGCAGACCAGTACTCTACCTTCAGTACTGTATTCTGCTGCAGACCAGTACTGTATTCTGCTGCAGACCAGTACTCTACCTTCAGTACTGTATTCTACTGCAGACCAGTACTGTATTCTGCTGCAGACCAGTACTCTACCTTCAGTACTGTATTCTGCTGCAGACCAGTACTCTACCTTCAGTACTGTATTCTACTGCAGACCAGTACTCTACCTTCAGTACTGTATTCTACTGCAGACCAGTACTGTATCTACTGTATTCTGCTGCAGACCAGTACATGAATGCCTTTAGAACTGAGGTCAGTTTCAGCCTGCAGGATAAAACATGGAAGCCCACCGCAAGTAGACAGTGGGAGTACAGTAGATTACTGTACAGTAGGAGGCTTGTCCCAAATGGCACCCTATTCCCTATATGATGCACTACTTTTGTCCAAAGCCCTATGGGCCCTGGTCAAAAGTAGTGCACTATACAGGAAATAGGTTACCATTGGGACACAGTCAGTGAGGTAGGCGTAGTCCTCTGTACTGTTAAGTCGTCTTTCTGATTACTGTAGGTGATGGCCCGACTTACCACATCACTCCGGCCAAACACCCACTGGCGTTTCTTCCCTGGAACGATCTGTAGAGCAGCGGAATTCAATTCGGGATGAGTCGTTGTGCAAATTCAGTGATGCAGATGAGATACATTTACAACCATGTTAAAGTTGCACTATGCAGAAATCGCTCTACCATTTCCTGGTTGCAAAAAATGCTAATAGTTCGCCTAGTTTCAGTTTGTGTCAAAACAAGCAAGTTTAGTGTAGATAATCATTGTACCATCTAAACCACTGTAAAATCTATGTTCCATAACAAATAATATAGTATTTTCAGCTGTTTGAAGCTGGTGTGCAAAAACTAAACTTAAGAACAGGAAGCATATAAATGGTGCACATAGAACAGATCTACAACTTAGACTTGTTTTCAATGAGAATGACAGATCTATAACTCATATTTCTGTGAGAATTTGGTCTGGTCACCACCCCAAAAAAAGTTTCATATTGCAGCTTTAAATTGAGATGTCAGCCAGGCTCATTTGTCAGGCTCAAGTGCTCAGGGTGTTGGTTTGGAATTGTAATTTTAGACGGGATGGGTGGGTCAGGAGCTCCACCTGGCTTTGCTGTTTTGCTAGTAGGTTAGTTTGACACCAAGGAGGTCCATTGCATGAGTGCGCACACACACACACACACACACACACGTTTGTTTTACTCTCATTGTAGGGACAAAACAATTTGATCCCCATTCAAAATCCTATTTTCCTTAACTTAACTCCTAACCCTAATTGTAAGCCTAAAAGTATTTTTCCTTGTGGGGACTGGCAAAGTCCTTGTTCCTTCCTGGTTCACACACCCCTTAGCCTGTAGCGTTACAGAGAACATCGGCCCTTAGCCTGTAGCGTTACAGAGAACATCGGCCCTTAGCCTGTAGCGTTACAGAGAACATCGCCCCTTAGCCTGTAGCGTTACAGAGAACATCGCCCCTTAGCCTGTAGCGTTACAGAGAACATCGCCCCTTAGCCTGTAGCGTTACAGAGAACATCGCCCCTTAGCCTGTAGCGTTACAGAGAACATCGCCCCTTAGCCTGTAGCGTTACAGAGAACATCGCCCTTAGCCTGTAGCGTTACAGAGAACATCGCCCCTTAGCCTGTAGCGTTACAGAGAACATCGCCCCTTAGCCTGTAGCGTTACAGAGAACATCGCCCCTTAGCCTGTAGCGTTACAGAGAACATCGCCCCTTAGCCTGTAGCGTTACAGAGAACATCGGCCCTTAGCCTGTAGCGTTACAGAGAACATCGGCCCTTAGCCTGTAGCGTTACAGAGAACATCGCCCCTTAGCCTGTAGCGTTACAGAGAACATCGCCCCTTAGCCTGTAGCGTTACAGAGAACATCCATCTAATAGGTCACACTCTGTCATCAGACAACAACCCATATGTAGTGGTGTGCTGGAACCTGGAAGCGAGTCGGGCACGGGACGGTCTGCTTTTGTTCCGCTCTGTCTCCAAGCGACCTCCTCTTCCCCCTGTTATTCCTCACCTACACTGCCCTGCCTCAGGGGCAGCAGACTGGGCGGTTCCACCATAATCAATAGGATTGTATTGGTTGTTGTGAAAGCATTTTAACACTCTTCCTCCGCTCCATCTCTCCCTCTTGTCCCTCACTCTCTCTCTCCAGTATCAGTGAGAGCTTCCTGACAGTGAAAGGTGCCGCCCTCTTCCTGCCCCGGGGAAATGGCTCCTCCCCTACCTCTGCTTCCCGCTTCGCTCAGCTCCGCAGCAAACATGCAGGTACAGTACGGAGCAGACACATTATGGGAAACCGAGCACGGTAGTTTCATGTCCAGATCAATCATTGAAATGTATTTTATAAAGCCCCTTTTGACGTCAGCAGTTGTGAAACCAGTTATCTGGCCTAGACCGCAAAGAGCAAGCAAAGCATCGTGGGCCATAAGAAATTCCCTAATTGGTCTTTCAATTAGAGGAGAGAGTAATGAAAAGATGTGATAAAGCATTAATGTGACAAAGAGAAGAGATTAGCATTTACTAATGAGCCCCCCCCCCTTAAAAGATTTAGATGCACTATTGTAAAGTGGCTGTTCCACTGGATGTCATAAGGTGAACGCACCAATTTGTAAGTCGCTCTGGATAAGAGCGTCTGCTAAATGACTTAAATGTAATGTAATGAGCAGATATGCAAAGTCTGTAAATGCAATAAGGATGCTATAAAGTGGAATGGTACAGCGTGGTGGTTGTTATCATGGGAACACAGAGTGCAGTGTTAAGTGTGTGTGTGTGTGCGTCTCTCCAGGTGACCTCCAGCAGCACCTGCAGACCATGTTCACTCTCCTCCGACCAGAGGACAATATCAAACTGGTGAGTAAACACACACACACACACACACACACACACACTGCATGATCAAAACACAAACATAGTTCTCGTCAACGCAATAGTCAAGATCTGGTTTTCACGCTTCCTTTCCTTCGCTCTCTTTACTTCCCTCCTCTCTCTCTCTCTCTAGGCTGTCCGGTTGGAGAGTACCGTGTACCAGGGGACTCGTTACATGGTGGTGGTCTCCACTAACGGCCGTCAGGACACAGAGGAGAGCTTGGTGCTGGGTATGGACTTCAGTCCTGCAGACAGGTGTGTGTGTGGCCTCAGAGATCGTGTTGGACTATCACAGAGCAATGTGGTGAAGTAACACCGGCTTATTGTGTTGGTCTTCCAGCTCGTGCTCGGTGGGGCTGGTTCTCCCTCTATGGAGCGACTCACTGATACACCTGGATGGAGACGGGTAACAATGTCTCTCACACATAGACGCCATACTGACGGACACACGCACCATACTGACAGGGACACACGCACCATACTGACAGGGACACACGCACCATACTGACAGGGACACACGCACCATACTGACAGGGACACACGCACCATACTGACAGGGACACACGCACCATACTGACAGGGACGCACGCACCATACTGACAGGGACGCACGCACCATACTGACAGGGACGCACGCACCATACTGACAGGGACGCACGCACCATACTGACAGGGACGCACGCACCATACTGACAGGGACGCACGCACCATACTGACAGGGACACACGCACCATACTGACAGGGACACACGCACCATACTGACAGGGACACACGCACCATACTGAGTCCCCATACTGTCCCCATACTGACAGGGACGCACGCACCATACTGACAGGGACGCACGCACCATACTGACAGGGACGCACGCACCATACTGACAGGGACACACGCACCATACTGACGGGGACACACACACCATACTGACGGGGACACACGCACCATACTGACGGGGACGCACGCACCATACTGACGGGGACGCACGCACCATACTGACGGGGACACACGCACCATACTGACGGGGACGCACGCACCATACTGACAGGGACGCACGCACCATACTGACAGGGACGCACGCACCATACTGACGGGGACACACGCACCATACTGACGGGGACACACGCACCATACTGACGGGGACGCACGCACCATACTGACGGGACGACACGCACCATACTGGCGGGACACGCACCATACTGACGGGACGCACGCACCATACTGACGGGGACGCACGCACCATACTGACGGGGACGCACGCACCATACTGACGGGGACGCACGCACCATACTGACGGGGACGCACGCACCATACTGACGGGGACGCACGCACCATACTGACGGGGACGCACGCACCATACTGACGGGGACGCACGCACCATACTGACGGGGACACGCACCATACTGACGGGGACGCACGCACCATACTGACGGGGACGCACGCACCATACTGACGGGGACGCACGCACCATACTGACGGGGACGCACGCACCATACTGACGGGGATACTGACAGGACGCACCATACTGACGGGGACACACGCACCATACTGACGGGACACGCACCATACTGACGGGACGACGCACCATACTGGCGGGACGCACGCACCATACTGACGGGGACACGACCATACTGACGCGCCATATACTGACGGGGGGACGCACCATACTGACGGGGACGACGCACCATACTGACGGGGGGACGCGCACCATACTGACGGGGGACGCGCGCACATACTGACGGGGACGCGCGCCCATACTGACGGGGGACGCGCACCATACTGACGGGGACGCGCGCCATACTGACGGGGACGCGCGCCATACTGACGGGGACGCGCGCCATACTGACGGGGACGCGCGCCATACTGACGGGGACGCGCGCCATACTGACGGGGACGCGCGCCATACTGACGGGGGGACGCGCGCCATACTGGACGGGGACGCGACGCCCATACTGACGGGGACGCGCGCCCATACTGACGGGGACGCGCGCCATACTGACGGGGACGCGCGCCATACTGACGGGGACACGCGCCATACTGACGGGGGGACGCGCGCGCCATACTGGGGGGACGCGCGCGCCATACTGACGGGGGGACGCGCGCCATACTGACGGGGACACGCGCGCCATACTGGGAGGGGGACACGCGCGCCATACTGACGGGGACACGCGCGCCATACTGACGGGGGGACACGCGCGCCATACTGACGGGGGGACACGCGCGCCATACTGACGAGGGACACGCGCGCCATACTGGGGGGGGACACGCGCGCCATACTGACGGGGACGCGCGCCATACTGACGGGGACACGCGCGCCATACTGACGGGGACACGCGCGCCATACTGACGGGGACACGCGCGCCATACTGACGGGGGGACACGCGCGCCATACTGACGGGGGGACGCGCGCCATACTGACGGGGGGACGCGCGCCATACTGACGGGGGGACGCGCGCCATACTGACGGGGACGCGCGCCATACTGGACGGGGGACGCGCCATACTGACGGGGACGCGCGCCATACTGACGGGGACGGGGACGCGCGCGCCATACTGACGGGGGGGCGCGCGCCATACTGACGGGGACGCCTTTGTGAGACGCGCGCCCATACTGACGGGGACGCGCGCCATACTGACGGGGGGCACGCGCGCCATACTGACGGGGGACGCGCGCCATACTGACGGGGACGCGCGCGCCTTGTAAATTGCCATGAGCTGATTTCGCGCCATACTCTGTCAGGGGACGCGCGCGCCATACTGACGGGGACGCGCGCGCCATACTGACGGGGACGCGCGCGCCATACTGACGGGGGGACACGCGCGCCATACTGACGGGGACACACACATCTCCACAGATGTATGTTTCACAGGACTTTCAGGAAAAGGGGACCTTGTAAATTGTTATGAGCTTATTTCTCTCTCTCTCTCTGTCAGGGGTTTCAGTGTGTCCACTGATAACAGGATCCATGTATTCAAGCCTGTGTCGGTGCAGGCCATGTGGTGAGTACACTTTTCATGATGTTGTGTTTTTGGTTTGTTTCCACCATGATAGCTAATGTCTGATACACCTCTTTGTTGTTTTACCTTGCATTTCATTTACCTTTTAATCTCGGGGCGGCAGGGTAGCCTAGTGGTTAGAGTGTAGAGGCGGCAGGTAGCCTAGTGGTTAGAGTGTAGAGGCGGCAGGTAGCCTAGTGGTTAGAGTGTAGAGGCGGCAGGTAGCCTAGTGGTTAGAGTGTAGAGGCGGCAGGTAGCCTAGTGGTTAGAGTGTAGAGGCGGCAGGTAGCCTAGTGGTTAGAGTGTAGAGGCGGCAGGTAGCCTAGTGGTTAGAGTGTAGAGGCGGCAGGTAGCCTAGTGGTTAGAGTGTAGAGGCGGCAGGTAGCCTAGTGGTTAGAGTGTAGAGGCGGCAGGTAGCCTAGTGGTTAGAGTGTAGAGGCGGCAGGTAGCCTAGTGGTTAGAGTGTAGAGGCGGCAGGTAGCCTAGTGGTTAGAGCGTTGGACTAGTAACCGGAAGGTTGCAAGTTCAAACCCCCGAGCTGACAAGGTACAAATCTGTCGTTCTGCCCCTGAACAGACAGTTAACCCACTGTTCCTAGGCCGTCATTGAAAATAATAATTTTTTCTTAACTGACTTGCCTAGTTAAATAAAGGTAAAATTGAAAGAAAAAAAATCTAAATTTCTCATCAATGTCACCCCCCACCCATCCACGGTCTCTCCATCCTTCTCCGCTCATCTCTCTCCATCCCTCCATCTTCTCCGCTCATCTCTCTCCCTCTCCCCCTCTCATCCCTCCATTTCTCTCCTCTCCCAGGTCTGCTCTGCAGTCGCTCCACAAGGCGTGTGAGGTGGCTCGTTGCCATAACTACTTCCCCGGCAGCCTGTTCCTGACCTGGGTCAGCTACTACCAGAGCCGGGTCTCCTCTGACCAATCACGCATCAACGAGTGGAACGCCATGCAGGACGTCCAATCACATCGTGCCGACTCTCCCGTGATGTTCTCTGACGTGTGAGTGTCATAAACGCGCTGCGTGACGCGTGGGACTCCGTTTCACCCTTGATGTTAATTTACCGTGTGCCACTACATTGGGAATGTTTATCACTCGAGGTCCCATGATGCAACACATCGCCGACGCGCAGTAAAACAAAACGTATGTAGAGACGTGTTGTTCAGATGTTGACTGGTCCTGACGACTAACTATCTCGGTCATCAAGTTCTTGTTTAACGGCCTAATTAGGTGAACGTGGATTAAGAGGGAGGGTTTTAACATCCGTGCTGTTTCTATGGACCTGAACGTGACCTTCTAGAAATAGTTGTTGTTGAAATCTCACACAGTGCTGGTGTACACTGTACACACACCACTATACACAACACACACACACCACTACATATTCACAGGTGTGTACCACACAATATTATATAGCTCTGTGGTTTATGGCCTGAAAAAGGGCAGAAGGAAGGGGAGGGGCGAAGAAGGCTGGAAGGGTCATCGTTTGAAGTCCAGGAAGGAGGGAGGGTGATCTCACACTTCCCACCGTGTGTTCCCAGGCCGACGGAGAGAGAGAGGACAGAGCGGCTCATCAAGACTCGTCTGAGAGAGATCATGATGCATAAAGACCTTGAGAATGTCACCTGCAAAGAGGTGTGTGTGTTCATAACAAGTTGTCATAGTTTTTACATTTCCTGTTAGTAGCGTGGTGGAAATGCACGTTGTGTGTATGAGTGTATAACCTGCGCGTTCTGTCCTAGATCCGCACAGAGCTGGAGGTGCACATGGTGTGTAACCTGTGTGAGTTTAAGGAGTACATAGACAAGGAGATGATCCTGATCCTGGGTCAGATGGACAGTCCCACTGAGATATTTGACCATGTTTACCTGGTAGGTCGGTCGATCGATCTCTGGCGTTCTTGTCTCTGATTCTATCCCAGTCTCTAGTAATACTTATTGTTTAACTGGCTATTATTGTCGTCCATTAAACTGGCCCTGACCTGAAAGTGTAAAGGGACATTGGGAAAAAAAGCTGGACTGGAGTGGAACTGATATTAGTGTTTTTTTGTTTCCCTCCAGGGCTCTGAGTGGAACGCATCCAATCTGGAAGAGCTGCAGAACAGTGGGTAAGGCTTGTTCTAGAGAACTACTACTCCCATACTGCACTGCTCATAAAATTCAAAATCTCAATTCTATTAATATTTCCATTGCCTCTCTATAATGACAACCTGGTCACCTCTCTCCTACCCTTGTTCCTCTTTCTCCCTTCACTCCTTCCCTTTTCTCTCCCTCATCCTCCTCAGTGTTCAGTATATTCTGAACGTGACGAGGGAGATCGACAACTTCTTCCCAGGTGTGTTTGAGTATCATAACATCCGTGTGTATGATGAGGAGGCTACAGACCTGCTGGCCTATTGGAACGACACCTACAAGTTCATCTCCAGAGCCAGGTGAGTCACTACTGGACTGGCCTCTGTGGACTCTCTCTCTCTCTCTTTCAACGCTCTCTTCTTCTCAACTCTCTTTCTTCTCAACTCTCTTTCTTCTCAACTCTCTTTCTTCTCAACTCTCTTTCTCTCAACTCTCTTTTTCTCAACTCTCTTTTTCTCAACTCTCTTTCTTCTCAACTCTCTTTCTTCTCAACTCTCTCTCTCTCAACTCTCTCTCTCAACTCTCTCTCTCAACTCTCTCTCTCTCAACTCTCTCTCTCTCAACTCTCTCTCTCTCAACTCTCTTTTTCTCAACTCTCTTTTTCTCAACTCTCTTTCTCTCAACTCTCTCGCCACGTTAACTCACATCTTTCTCATATTTCTAGAGATGGGTCTCTGTGTTTGTCTATCTCTCTAACGTCTCTGATCTCTGTGCTCCTATGTCATTACCTTAACCAGTTATAGAGTGTGTCTGTGTTAAATAATGTCTCGGTCTGTGTCCCTGTAGGAAAGCAGGAGCTAAGTGTTTGGTTCACTGTAAGATGGGTGTGAGTCGCTCTGCGTCCACGGTGATAGCCTACGCTATGAAGGAGTACGGCTGGGACCTGGAGAGAGCATTCAACTACGTTAAGGAGAGACGTGCTGTCACCAAACCTAACCCCTCCTTCATGAGACAGCTAGAGGAGTACCAGGGCATACTGCTGGCCAGGTACACACTGCACTAGCTAACACACGTACCCATTCTCTCACACACTCTCTCTCACTCAGGTGGCATTGTTTGTCACTTACAGCACATACCTAGTAAAGACGTTCTAAGCAGACGATAGTTGTCAGAAACACACTTTTGTTTCCATGAGACGGACCAGGTGAATCCAGGTGAATCCATGTTCCCTTACTGCTGTTAAATCCACTTCAGTCAGTGTAGATGAAGGAGAGGAGACGGATTATAGGTGCCAGGCGCACTGGTTTGTGTCAAGAACTGCAACTCTGCTGGGTTTTTCACTCAACAGTTTCTCGTGTGTACAAGAATTGTCCACCACCCAAAGGTCATCCAGCCACCTTGGAACGCTTTCAACACCTTGTAGAGTCCATGCCTCAAAGAATTAAGACTGTTTTGAGGGCAAAAAGGGTGCAAGTTAACGTTAAGAATATGTTCCTAATGTTTTGTACACGTGTGTGAACTACCAATGAGTCAGGGGAACTACCAATGAGTCAGGGGAACTACCAATGAGTCATGAGTCAGGGGAACTACCAATGAGTCAGGGGAACTACCAATGAGTCAGCGGGGCCCATGAGTCAGGGGAACTACCAATGAGTCAGCGGGGTCCATGAGTCAGTTTTCAGTCAGCCAATGAGCAGCCAGTCTGGTATGGAGCTGGATGGAGGAGCCTACCAGAAACTAGTATTTAATGTTGATATCTCGATTCCCTCTTTCTTCCTTTCATTCTTTCCTTTCTCCCCTGCCTCTCTCCATCTCTTCCACCCCCCCCCCCTCTCTCCCCACTACCCTTTCTCCCCCTCTCTCTCCCCACTACCCTTTCTCCCCCTCTCTCTCCCCACTACCCTTTCTCCCCTCTCTCTCCCCACTACCCTTTCTCCCCCTCTCTCTCCCCACTACTCTTCCACCCCCCCTCTCTCTCTCTCCACCCCCAGTAAGCAGAGACACAACAAGCTGTGGCGTTCACACTCGGACAGTGACCTATCGGAGCACCACGAGCCGCTATGTAAGACCGTCCAACACCCCCACACCCTGGGCCGCTCCGACCCTCGTAACCAGGGTAACAGCCCCGCCGCCCCCTCCCTGCAGGAGCTGCTGCAGCCGCTGGGATCCCCCTCCATCACGGGCCAGGTGGTGCGGTCCATCTCTGAGTGTGGGACCCCTTCTAGTGCAGGGAAGGTGGTACAGTCCAGTAGCCTGCCCAATGCTACTGCTACCCAGGAGAATAATCTGGACACTAACCAGGAGACTAGGACTGATGCTCTGTTGACCTCCACAACTGGGGACCAGTCATTGGGTACTGGGGACCAGTCATTGGGTACTGGGGACCAGTCATTGGGTACTGGGGACCAGCCATTGGGTACTAGGGACCAGCCATTGGGTACTGGGGACCAGCCATTGGGTACTGGGGACCAGCCATTGGGTACTGGGGACCAGCCATTGGGTACTGGGGACCAGAATCCTTCAACAGCAGCAGCTACTACTGCCTCCACTGGTTCCCAGGCCCATGGGGAGTCTGTGTGTTCCCAGTCACCCCCTCTCTCCAACGGCCTGTGTGATTATGAAGAGGATCACTCAACCCCTCTCCCTCAGCCGCGGGCGGCCACCGTGGTGCCTGACATTTCCACTGTCACCGTGGCGGAGACCGTGCCGGTCAGGCGCCCTCATCCGCCCCCTATCCAACACCACCTTGTCTCCCCCGCCGCCCTTCCAACCTCCTCCGATGAAGACGAGACTCCGAAAGCCAAGGAGCCGTCCACCACCTTGCCTAAGGAAAAATACTGCCAGCTGCAGGTGACACCATCCGTGCCTGAGTCATCGTCAATGACCCCGGAAACAAGCACACAAACAGCAGGACCACAAGAGCCGTCCACACCAGTGCCTGACAAGAAAGTAGACTGTGACCAGCGGTTATCTGGGGTATCATTGGACAGTTCAGCATCCCAACAATCCTCCAGTATTGAGGTACTCATCATTAGCCAGCCCAGTGGCCCCCCTCAGGACCCTGCTCTCGAGGCGGAGGGGTCCTCGGCTCTCAGCACAGACCACATCAACTTCTTCAGCGCCAGAGAGAAGTTCCAGGGCCTGACTCAGGATGGGAGGACCCGTTGCCTTTCTGATCAGGCACTGCAGCAGACACCTCAGCCCACACCCAGGGATCCAGGACAGGAGCAGGAGGACCCCTCTGTTGTGGCGACTGGGGAGGGAGAGGAGGAGGAGGTCGAGGAGAGGAAGAGGGTGAGACAATTATAATGATTTTGATCAAATCCTGTGATGAGTCTTTGCACTGTAATAAAGGCAATTTGTGATTTAATTAGGGTTTGACTATCTGTAGTTGCAATACAACTGTTCCACACAGAAGCATGTTCATATAGAAATACAGTCACCGGACAGGTTATCCTGTTCACAAAAATGCATCACTCCTACAGACAGTGAGTCACGTAGCTGTGGCTTGCTATATAAAGCAGGCAGACAGGCATCGAGGCATTCAGTTACTGTTTGATTGAACGTTAGAATGGGCAAAACGACTGACCTAAGCAACTTTGAGCGTGGTATGATTGTCGGTGCCAGAAAGAATTTAGCTTTAAAGCTTATTTCCTGCAGTTCTTTACATTTTGTCATGGGGTGCAAAGAGAATTTTTGTTTTTTTTTAGCAAATTTTCTTGCAATTCTACACATTTTGTCATGTCTAATGTGTATTCATGTGATATTTGAGATATTTGAAAATGACAAAATCTATGGGCTAAAAAAAATAAAAAATACTAACTAAGATGAGCCAGTCCAATCTGCAGCAACTGCATGATGCCATCACCATGGAACAACATACCTGTGGAATGTTTCTGACTGGTAGAATCCATGCCCTGAAGATATGAGTACCTAATAGATTCAGTTGTGAGTTTTGTGTTCTCCAACATCACCACCCAGTGGTGTTAGTGGGGATCTTAAGAAAATGAATTTAGGCTACCAACTTGCAAAAGGACTACTTCTATATTGTTATTTATTGTACTGATTGCTGTTCTTCTTTCTCTCAGGAGAGCATTGTCTCTGTTCACCTCATAGTCACCGAACTGGAGTCCATGACGCACACTGTGGCCCCTCCCCCTGGCCCTCCCAGCCAACCAGAGCCTACTGCTTCCCAGGACCACGAAGTGGGTCAGTCAAACCAGGAAGTAGAGGGCAAAGATGCAGAGTCACAGCAGGAAGTGGACGTTGTCAAAGAGGAAGTGAAGGACGAAGCAGAAGAGATGGAAGCAGTCTCCCACTCTCCTCCCGCCCCTCACTCTGCTGATTGGGCGATGGGCTCTGTGCGCCGCGTCACCCAACAGCTGGAGCAGAGAATGAGGCAGGACTCCCCTTCCCCACCTCCACCTTCCCTCCCCCCCACCCACCCCCATCGTCGCTCCCCTCTCTTCTCTCACTCAAGAGAACACTCCCCTCCTGCCTCTCACTCCTTCCCAGAGACAAACTCCAACCCCCAGAATGCACCACTCGGCCCGCAGGGGTCAGAGGTTAGCACTGTGCAGGAAAAGGGTGGGGGCTGTAGTCCTATGGAGGAAGATGGAGGACAGGAGGCTTGGAGAGGAGGTTTACATGAAGACAGTGTCCAAATGCACAAACACAACCTTAGTGATGGCAGCCTTGCATCTACCCTCCACCCTACCACCATGACCCCTCAACACTCTTCCCCCATCACCCTTCTCCATTCTACCCTAAACTCCGCCCTCCCCTCTCTTCAGTGGATTTCCTGTGTCTGGAGGGGGTGACAGAGTTTGAGTCGGGCACAGACTGGGACAGTCTCCCGGGTCGAGGACCCCCCGGTGACGACGACATGAGGGAGACATGGGAAACCCTGCGTGAGCTGGGGGCGTTCCTTCGCCAGGTGAGCGGTGGCGGAGCCAAGGTACCCAGGTGTGTGGGCCAGGTGTGGGGGGAAGGTACACAGGCTAGGCAGAAGAGGGTCAGGGGTGGCGACAGGCAGAGAGCCAGGGAGGTGGAGGCACGGATTCGCCAGGCTGGGCTGACACCGCCCTCCATGATGAAGCGCTCTGCCTCATTGGCTAAGCTGGGCTGCTTAGACCTGTCGGCCAATGACCTGAGCAATTGGGATATTGGCCCCACCTCTCCGGCGACACCCGCTGTGGAACTTCTCCTTCCTTCCACAGAAGCTGACGAGTCCTCCAGGAAACTGAGGGTGCTGTTCCACAATGCCCTGTGTCCTTCTGTCTCGACCAGCAGGCAAGAGTCCCTCACCAACAGAGCGGAGAGGCCTTGTGAGAGCGGGGACACACCCTCAGAACACTTGCATTCTCCTACGTCCAATCAAGGCTGGCAGAAGGAGAAACATCCTGACTCTGGCCATGCCCTCTCGCATGACCTGATCTCCGTGGCAACACGACAGCAGTATGGAAGGACACACCCCCTACGTAGGCTGAAGAAACGGACTGTCAGCACCCTCTACCACACTATGTGACCCTCACTGTGTGTGTGTGTGTGTGTGAGAGAGCATGAGAGACACAGAGTGATGAGAGCTGGTCAAACGCCAGCCACTTCCCTTAGCCCCTACCACCTTCCCTGGCAGATGATAGTCAGATGTGTGGACAATATGCCGGCCGCCTCTAGGATCATTGGAAGGCTCGATGGATTATAGCTAACACAAAGCTGATCTCTTCAGGGCATCGTGTATGTAGCCACTCCTAGGATGTGTAATGTTTCTTGTTGCATACTGTATGTAGTGTGTATTTGAGTCATTTTAGGATGTGTCCTTTTGTTTTCTATTTGTTGGAGTCTGAACTGTTTGTGAGGCAGAATATCTCCATAAGTTTTAAAATGTTTGTCACTTTTGTGTACATAATAGGAAGTGTGTGTGTGTGTGGGGGGGGGGGGCTGAAAAGTGCAGTTTCTCCCTTCCCTTTCTATCAGAAATAACAATGATATGGGGACGTTTCTCAAATATGCACTTTACTGTTTTTTGATTTGGTTCCTACCCCTGGAGCTTAATGTGAGATGAATAGTTGTGAGTATTTTACAGTGCAGAAATGTCATTTCATTTTAAATCTGTAAATATTCTAATTTTTTTATGTGCTTCAACTGTGACCAATAAATAATGACAACTTAACTCCGATTTTTTTCCTCAATAGGACCACGAAGTAGTTCTTTACGTATGAAATATAGACTTGACGACACAACTGTGTGCAACGTTGAATTCGATGGAAATGGTTCTGTACAGAACGACCGGTTGAGAACCGTTGTGATTATGGTGACCTGAGCCCTAGGACCATGCCCCAGGACTACCTGACATGATGACTCCTTGCTGTCCCCAGTCCACCTGACCGTGCTGCTGCTCCAGTTTCAACTGTTCTGCCTTATTATTATTATTCAACCATGCTGGTCATTTATGAACATTTGAACATCTTGGCCATGTTCTGTTATAATCTCCACCCAGCACAGCCAGAAGAGGACTGGCCACCCCATGTAGCCTGGTTCCTCTCTAGGTTTCTTCCTAGGTTTTGGCCTTTCTAGGGAGTTTTTCCAAGCCACCGTGCTTCTACACCTGCATTGCTTGCTGTTTGGGGTTTTAGGCTGGGTTTCTGTACAGCACTTTGAGATATCAGCTGATGTACGAAGGGCTATATAAATAAATATGATTTGGTGAGGGCAGATCCCATACGGTGTGCTGCATGAGTTTTGACATTTCAGATGTTCACACCCATATTAATCAGGCCACACCTCACCATCCAAGCCACGTGTCATTCAGTATAAACCGCACGGCATGGCAAATGTTGAAGCGAACTGAACGCACCCCAGTTCTTCCTCTGTCCTTTAGTTCTCAAAGCTCATTGGAGGAGGAAGTCCGAGGGAGGGGACCTTGGATCCTCTCCTCCAATGAGCTTTGAGAGGAATTGAGAACTTATCTACTGTAGTGATATCTTCCTACCTTTCCTACACTACCTTTTTATTTTCAGAAGACATTCAAGAGAGAGAAATGGTAATGGCATCTTTTTGTAGCCACTAACTCTGCCGTGGTTCGTTGGAGAAAAGCCGAAAATAAGGTCTGTGATAAACACAGGCTTAGGAGACCTAATCCGTTCTGTTTGATAATCCTCAGCTAATGTCACTTCTTGAAGAATTAGTAAATAAAAAAAGGCTTCATTAAGGTCATGTTCAGTGCTATTATCTCAGGACAAAATATTTAACATCTCTTAAGCCTGAGTTCAAACGTTCTTAATTTATCCTATAGGGATGGCTGAACAAAGATTTTACTGAGTTTACCGTTCATATAAGTCAATTTAAATATTCATTCATCCCTAATCTATAGATTTCACATGCCTGGGCAGGGGGGCAGTCCCTAGGCCCACCCACTCAGAATGAGTTTTCCCCCACAAACGGCCTTTATTATAGAGGGAAATACTCCCCTTCAGATGATCCTGCCGGATGTGGAGGTCCTTACACGTGGTCTGAGAGTATGGGGCCGGATGTGGAGGTCATTACACGTGGTCTGAGAGTATGGGGCCGGATGTGGAGGTCCTTACACGTGGTCTGAGAGTATGGGGCCGGATGTGGAGGTCCTTACACGTGGTCTGAGAGTATGGGGCAGGATGTGGAGGTCCTTACACGTGGTCTGAGAGTATGGGGCCGGATGTGGAGGTCCTTACACGTGGTCTGAGAGTATGGGGCCGGATGTGGAGGTCCTTACACGTGGTCTGAGAGTATGGGGCCGGATGTGGAGGTCCTTACACGTGGTCTGAGAGTATGGGGCCGGATGTGGAGGTCCTTACACGTGGTCTGAGAGTATGGGGCCGGATGTGGAGGTCCTTACACGTGGTCTGAGAGTATGGGGCCGGATGTGGAGGTCCTTACACGTGGTCTGAGAGTATGGGGCCGGATGTGGAGGTCCTTACACGTGGTCTGAGAGTATGGGGCCGGATGTGGAGGTCCTTACACGTGGTCTGAGAGTATGGGGCCGGATGTGGAGGTCCTTACACGTGGTCTGAGAGTATGGGGCCGGATGTGGAGGTCCTTACACGTGGTCTGAGAGTATGGGGCCGGATGTGGAGGTACTGCCAACTTCTCTAAAATTATGTTGGAGGTGCCTTATGTTAGAAAAATGAACATAAAATTATCTGGCAACAGCTCTGGTGGACATTCCTGCAGTCAATTACACCCTCAAAACCTGAGACATCTGTGGCATTGTGTTGTGTGATAAAACGACACGTTTTAGAGTAGCCTTTTATTGTCCCTAGCACAAGGTGCACCTGTGTAATGATCGTGCTGTTTAATCAGCTTCTTGATATGCCACACCTGTCAGGTGGATGGATTATCTTGGGAAAGGAGAAATGCTCACTAACAGGGAGGTAAATGTGTGCGCACCACATTTGAAAGAAATAAGCTTTTTGTGGTATGGAACATTTCTGGGATATTTTATTTCAGCTCATGAAACCAACACTTTACTTGTGTTTATATTTTTGTTCAGTATAATTTCCAGGTTTTAGGACAACAAACTGGTGAGCTCTTTGCAAGCCCAATCAATGATTACACTTTTAATCGTTACCATCTTTTCCACAGTGAGTCACTAGCTAAGTTTCCATCCAATTTGAGGAGTGGTGTTTCCACCAAACAGTCAGTTGCTGATGACGTGCTATTTTGCACCAAAAAAAATTCAATCACATTTTTCAACTCTACCGATTTACATTTACATTTAATTTAAGTCATTTAGCAGACGCTCTTATCCAGAGCGACTTACAAATTGGTGCTTTCACCTTATGACATCCAGTGGAACAGCCACTTTACAATAGTGCATCTAGGTCTTTTAAGGGGGGTGAGAAGGATTACTTTATCCTATCCTAGGTATTCCTTAAAGAGGTGGGGTTTCAGGTGTCTCCGGAAGGTGGTGATTGACTCCGCTGTCCTGGCGTCGTGAGGGAGTTTGTTCCACCATTGGGGGGCCAGAGCAGCGAACAGTTTTGACTGGGCTGAGCGGGAACTGTACTTCCTCAGTGGTAGGGAGGCGAGCAGGCCAGAGGTGGATGAACGCAGTGCCCTTGTTTGGGTGTAGGGCCTGATCAGAGCCTGGAGGTACTGAGGTGCCGTTCCCCTCACAGCTCCGTAGGCAAGCACCATGGTCTTGTAGCGGATGCGAGCTTCAACTGGAAGCCAGTGGAGGGAGCGGAGGAGCGGGGTGACGTGAGAGAACTTGGGAAGGTTGAACACCAGACGGGCTGCGGCGTTCTGGATGAGTTGTAGGGGTTTAATGGCACAGGCAGGGAGCCCAGCCAACAGCGAGTTGCAGTAATCCAGACGGGAGATGACAAGTGCCTGGATTAGGACCTGCGCCGCTTCCTGTGTGAGGCAGGGTCGTACTCTGCGGATGTTGTAGAGCATGAACCTACAGGAACGGGCCACCGCCTTGGTGTTATTTGAGAACGACAGGGTGTTGTCCAGGATCACGCCAAGGTTCTTAGCGCTCTGGGACGAGGACACAATGCAGTTGTCAACCGTGATGGCGAGATCATGGAACGGGCAGTCCTTCCCCCGGGAGGAAGAGCAGCTCCGTCTTGCCGAGGTTCAGCTTGAGGTGATGATCCGTCATCCACACTGATATGTCTGCCAGACATGCAGAGATGCGATTCGCCACCTGGTCGTCAGAAGGGGGAAAGGAGAAGATTAATTGTGTGTCGTCTGCATAGCAATGATAGGAGAGACCATGTGAGGTTATGACAGAGCCAAGTGACTTGGTGTATAGCGAGAATAGGAGAGGGCCTAGAACAGAGCCCTGGAGGACACCAGTGGTGAGAGCACGTGGTGAGGAGACGGATTCTCGCCACGCCACCTGGTAGGAGCGACCTGTCAGGTAGGACGCAATCCAAGCGTGGGCCGCGCCGAGATGCCCAACTCGGAGAGGGTGGAGAGGAGGATCTGATGGTTCACAGTATCGAAGGCAGCCGATAGGTCTAGAAGGATGAGAGCAGAGGAGAGAGAGTTAGCTTTAGCAGTGCGGAGCGCCTCCGTGATACAGAGAAGAGCAGTCTCAGTTGAATGACTAGTCTTGAAACCTGACTGATTTGGATCAAGAAGGTCATTCTGAGAGAGATAGCGGGAGAGCTGGCCAAGGACGGCACGTGCAAGAGTTTTGGAGAGAAAAGAAAGAAGGGATACTGGTCTGTAGTTGTTGACATCGGAGGGATCGAGTGTAGGTTTTTTCAGAAGGGGTGCAACTCTCGCTCTCTTGAAGACGGGAGGGACGTAGCCAGCGGTCAGGGATGAGTTGATGAGCGAGGTGAGGTAAGGGAGAAGGTCACCGGAGATGGTCTGGAGAAGAGAGGAGGGGATAGGGTCAAGCGGGCAGGTTGTTGGGCGGCCGGCCGTCACAAGACGCGAGATGTCATCTGGAGAGAGAGGGGAGAAAGAGGTCAGAGCACAGGGTAGGGCAGTGTGAGCAGAACCAGCGGTGTCGTTTGACTTAGCAAACGAGGATCGGATGTCGTCAACCTTCTTTTCAAAATGGTTGACGAAGTCATCTGCAGAGAGGGAGGAGGGGGAGGGGGAGGAGGATTCAAGAGGGAGGAGAAGGTGGCAAAGAGCTTCCTAGGGTTAGAGGCAGATGCTTGGAATTTAGAGTGGTAGAAAGTGGCTTTAGCAGCAGAGACAGAGGAGGAAAATGTAGAGAGGAGGGAGTGAAAGGATGCCAGGTCTGCAGGGAGGCGAGTTTTCCTCCATTTCCGCTCGGCTGCCCGGAGCCCTGTTCTGTGAGCTCGCAATGAGTCGTCGAGCCACGGAGCGGGAGGGAGGACCGAGCCGGCCTGGAGGATAGGGGACATAGAGAGTCAAAGGATGCAGAAAGGAGGAGAGGAGGGTTGAGGAGGCAGAATCAGGAGATAGGTTGGAGAAGGTTTGAGCAGAGGGAAGAGATGATAGGATGGAAGAGGAGAGTAGCGGGGGAGAGAGAGCGAAGGTTGGGACGGCGCGATACCATCAGAGTAGGGGCAGTGTGGGAAGTGTTGGATGAGAGCGAGAGGGAAAAGGATACAAGGTAGTGGTCGGAGACTTGGAGGGGAGTTGCAATGAGGTTAGTGGAGGAACAGCATCTAGTAAAGATGAGGTCGAGCGTATCGCCTGCCTTGTGAGTAGGGGGGGAAGGTGAGAGGGTGAGGTCAAAAGAGGAGAGGAGTGGAAAGAAGGAGGCAGAGAGGAATGAGTCAAAGGTAGACGTGGGGAGGTTAAAGTCGCCCAGAACTGTGAGAGGTGAGCCGTCCTCAGGAAAGGAGCTTATCAAGGCATCAAGCTCATTGATGAACTCTCCGAGGGAACCTGGAGGGCGATAAATGATAAGGATGTTAAGCTTGAAAGGGCTGGTAACTGTGACAGCATGGAATTCAAAGGAGGCGATAGACAGCTGGGTAAGGGGAGAAAGAGAGAATGACCACTTGGGAGAGATGAGGATCCCGGTGCCACCACCCCGCTGACCAGAAGCTCTCGGGGTGTGCGAGAGCACGTGGGCGGACGAAGAGAGAGCAGTAGGAGTAGCAGTGTTGTCTGTGGTGATCCATGTTTCCGTCAGAGCCAAGAAGTCGAGGGACTGGAGGGAGGCATAGGCTGAGATGAACTCTGCCTTGTTGGCCGCAGATCGGCAGTTCCAGAGGCTACCGGAGACCTGGAACTCCACGTGGGTCGTGCGCGCTGGGACCACCAGATTAGGGTGGCCGCGGCCATGCGGTGTGGAGCGTTTGTATGGTCTGTGCAGAGAGGAGAGAACAGGGATAGACAGACACATAGTTGACAGGCTAGAGAAGAGGCTACGCTAATGCAGAGGAGATTGGAATGACAAGTGGACTACACGTCTCGAATGTTCTGAAAGTTAAGCTTACGTGCAAGATTCTAATTGACTAAAATGATTAAAATGATACAGTACTGCTGGGGTAGGCTAGCTGCGTTGTTGACACTACCCTAATCAAGTCGTACCGTTGAGTGTGAAGTTTCTACAATGCTGCTTTTCGGGAGCTAGCTGGCTAGCTAGCAGTGTTGGTTACGTTACGTTGCGTTAGGAGAACGACAATAGCTGGCTAGCTAACCTAGAAAATCGCTCTAGACTACACAATTATCTTTGAAACAAAGACGGCTATGTAGCTAGCTATGTAGCTAGCTACGATCAAACAAATCACACCGTTTGGACTGTAATGAAATGAAATGAAAATGTGATTTATCACAAAAACTGTTCCGTTAAAATAACAAATGTGCTGGTTGGTTGAGGTAGTGGTGTAAAGTACTACTTAGGTCATTTTTTTGTAGGAAATTGGTCAAATTCACTTATCAAGAGAACAACCCTGGTCTTCCCTCCTGCCTCAGATCTGACGGACTCACAAACGAAGCGCGTGTTCAATGGTATCTGGATAATGGAGTGTGCCCCTGGCTATCCAAGAAAACAGTGCCGTCTGGTTTGCCTAATATACTGTAAGGAATTTGATGTGATTTATACTTTTAATTTTGCTACTTAAGTATATTTAAAACAATACTTTGAATTTTATGGGAAAGGAGCATCAAGATGACCATGCACTGAAGATCATAATGGATTTAATCTCTAATAATAAACTCATGGTTTCCATGAGTAATAGTGGGACTCCAATGTTTCCTCTATATATTATACCAATATTTCCACCACCATTTCTTGCCCAAATCATTTGACACAAAAAGAAAATTGTACCAAAACTACTTGTTTCCATCACAGCTGTCGTGATAAATGTTTTTATACGGTAGGACTTTACTGCATAAAAACTGGATGGAAATGTGGTTACTGTTCATTTTTACAGCATTGATGAAGACCACAATGAAGAACACTGCCAGCTTAAAGATCCACTGCAACCGTTATCTCAATATCAAATCATTTCTGATTAACAATGAAGTACTTTAATGTGATTATTTTCAATTAAAATGATCAAAAAGAAACAAAAATACAGTGAGTTCCAAATGTATTGTGACAATGAGTTAATTGTGTCTCTGTACTCCCGTATGTTGTTTTGTCTCTGTACTCCCGTATGTTGTTGTTTTCTCTGTACTCCCGTATGTTGTTGTTTTCTCTGTACTCCCGTATGTTGTTGTTTTTGTCTCTGTACTCCCGTATGTTGTTGTTTTTGTCTCTGTACTCCCGTATGTTGTTGTTTTCTCTGTACTCCCGTATGTTGTTTTGTCTCTGTACTCCCGTATGTTGTTGTTTTTGTCTCTGTACTCCCGTATGTTGTTGTTTTGTCTCTGTACTCCCGCACTTTGGATTTGAAATTATAGAATGACTACGAGGTTAAAGTGCAGACTGTCAGCTTTAATTTGAGGGTATTTTCATCTGGGTGAACAGTTAAAATAACTTTTTGCACATGGTCACCTAAAATGGAGGGGACTAAAAGTATTGGGACAAACTCACTTATACAGTGAACTATTCAGACCACTTGACTTTTTCCAAATTGTTACATTACAAATTTATTCTGAAATGAATTAAATCTACACACAATACCCCATACTGACAATGCAAAAACAGGTTTAGAATTTTTGCTAATTTATATAAATAAAAAACAAAACATTTAAAAAAGTATTCAGACACTTTACTCAGTACTTTGTTAGTACTTGATTACAGCATTGAGTCTTCTTGGGTATAACGCTACAAGCCTGGCACACCTGTATTTGGGGAGTTTCTCCCATTCTTCTCTGCACATCCTCAAGCTCTGTTCGGTTGAATGGGGAGCGTTGCTGCACAGCTATTTTCAGGTCTCTCCAAAGATAGATTAGATCGGGTTCAAGTCTGGGCTCTGGTTGGGCCACTCACGGACATTCAGAGACGTGTCCTGAAGCTACTTCTACGTTGTCTTGGTTGTGTGCTTAGGGTCGTTGTCCTGTTGGAAGGTGAACCTTCACCCGAGTCTGAGGTCCTGAGCAGGTCTCTCTGTAATTTGCCTCGATCTTGACTAGTCTCCCAGTCCCTGCTGCTGAAAAACATCCCCATAGCATGATGCTGCCACCACCATGCTTCACCGTAAGGATGGTGCCAGGTTTCCTCCAGACGTGACACTTGGCATTCAGGCCAAAAAGTTCAATCTTGGTTACATCAGACCAGAGTCTTTAGGTGCCTCTTCATAAAGGCCTGATTGGTAGAGTGCTGCAGAGATGGGAGACCCTTCCAGAATATCCATCTTCACAGAGGAACTCTAGAGCTCTTGTCAGAGGTACCATCGGGTTCTTGGTCACCTCCCTGACCAAGGCCCTTCTCCCCCGATTGCTCAGTTTGGCCGGGCGGCTCCAGGAAGAGTCTTGGTGGTTCCAAACTTCTTTCATTAAAGAATGGAGGCCACTGTGTTCTAGGGGACCTTCAATGCTACAGACACCTTCTGGTACCCTTCCCCAGATCTGTGTCTCAACACGATCCTGTCTCAGAGGTCTACAGACAATTCCTTAGACCCCATGGCTTGGTTTTTGCTCTGTCATGCACTGTCAACTGTGGGACCTTGTATAGACAGGTGTGTGCCTTTCCAAATCATGTCCAATCAATTGAGTTTCCGACAGGTGGACTCCAATCAAGTTGTAGAAACATCAAGGATGGTCAATGGAAACAGGATGCACCTGAGCTCAATTTAGAGTCTCACAGCAAAGGGTCTGAATACTTATGTAAATAAGGTATTTATTTTTTAATAAATTAAAAACCTGTTTTCGCTTTGTCATTATGGGTTATTGTGTGTCGATTGCTGAGGATTTTGTATATATTTAAATCCATTTTAGAATAAGGCTGTAAGGTAACAACGTGTGGGAAAAGTCAAAGGGTCTGAATGCGTTCTGAAAGCAGTGTGTGTGTATTAAAGTGACCAGACTTAGTATCTGGTCCCATATTCCTAGCACATAATGACTACATCAAGCTTGTGACTCTACAAACTTGTTGGATGCATTGGTTATTTATTTTGGTTGTTTCAGATTTTTTCCCCCAATAGAAATTAATGGTAAAATAACGTATTGTCATTTTTTGAGTCACTTTTATTGTAAATAAGAATATAATATGTTTCTAAACACTTCTACATTAATGTGGATGCTACCATGATTACAGATAGTTCTGAATTAAATCGGGAATAGTGAGGAAGTTAGACGCACAAAAAATATCTTACCATGACATAGCCTCTTACCATTACAATAACAGAGGTTAGCATGATATTTATGACTCATCATGGTCGCATCCATATTAATGTAGAAGTGCTTAGAAACACATTCTATTTACAATAAAAGTGACAATACATTATTTACCTTTTAATTTCCATTGGGCACAACATCTGAAACAACCAAAACAAACAGCAAATGCATCCAACACACTGTTCTCTGATGTTGTGAGAAATGTTGATGTCGATTGAAGCTCTTCCCACAGTCCAATGGACAAGGCTTTTCTCTAGTGTGTTCTACGCTGGTGGTTCTTTAGAGTAGAAGATGCGGTAAAACTCTTCCCACAGTCAGAGCAGCTATAGGATTTCTCCCCTGTATGTGTTCTCTGATGTTGTACCAAACTCCCCTTTTGCCTGAAACTTTTCCCACAGTCAGAGCAGCTATATGGTTTCTCCCCTGTATGTATTCTCTGGTGGTATAACAAACTCCCCTTTTGACTGAAACATTTCCCACAGTCAGAGCAGCTATACGGTTTCTCCCCTGTATGTATTCTCTGGTGGTATACCAAACTCCCCTTATGACTGAAGTTCTTTCCACAGTCAGAACAGCTATGAGATTTCTCCCTTGTGTGTGTTCTCTGATGCTGTTTTAAGTTTGAATGTTGACTGAAACTCTTCCCACAGTTAGAGCAATGGTAAGAATTCTCTCCAGTGGACGTGAGCGGATTCCTTGTTGACAAAGAGGTCTTGCCACAAGTTTCCTCCTCTTCTTCTTCTCCTTTGATTTTAACAGTCAGCGTCTGACTTTCATCCTCCATCTTGACTGACTCCATCTTTGGATCTGGCTTGCTTAGGTCGCTATGGTTACAGTCAGGACCACCTTTCCCAGGCTGAGGACACTCCCACGTTTCCTCTTTCCTTTCCTCTTTCAGAAGTCCAGAATAGTCTAGACAGAATATAAACAATAAGCATCACTGAAGAAGTCAGATTGATTTCCTGTTCACTCTCGTTCTGACACCTTATTTGTTAGTGCTGAGCAATTAATAATAAAAAATAAAACATGTTGTCTAAACAACTAATTGTCCAACATCGGATCAATTAGTTTAATTCCATTTAGTTCTCTAGAGAGAAATCATACGAAGCTGTAGAGTTGTAGTTTTCAATAGGCAAATATTCAACCTAGTTCAGCTCAGAAAAGTGGAAATTAACTATGAAAAAAGCAAGGTGCTCGACTCCACCTTTAAATAAACTTAGAGCAGGTGCTGAATTCTCGTATATAATCCAAAAGATAAAAAATAGGACAGAAAACATTTGTGCAATAAAAATGTTTAAGGTTATTCAGAGGGCTGTCCTATTTTTGTTCTTTGAATTAACTACAATGACCAGAATCCATTGCGACAGTTCTTCCCAGCTCCACACACGGTCTGTGTGCATGAGAGAGGAATGTACATGACACAGAGACGTGAGAGCTTGATAGCTCGTGAGGTAGCTCTACCCGATTGATAGTTGTAGCAGACTTGAAAGTATGCCTTATCTACTTATTCTAGAACTACTAAAAGTGATTTAGTCAGCTCTGCAGCATGGGCAGCTAGTAGCTAGCCAACAAATAGTATGAATCAATGGAGAGAGACAGAGGACAACGTTAGACAGAGAGAGACAGAGGACAACGTTAGACAGAGAGAGACAGAGGACAACGTTAGACGGAGAGAGAGACAGAGGACAACGTTAGACAGAGAGACAGAGGACAACGTTAGACGGAGAGAGAGACAGAGGACAACGTTAGACGGAGAGAGAGACAGAGGACAACGTTAGACGGAGAGAGAGACAGAGGACAACGTTAGACGGAGAGAGAGACAGAGGACAACGTTAGACAGAGAGAGACAGAGGACAACGTTAGACGGAGAGAGAGACAGAGGACAACGTTAGACAGAGAGAGAGACAGAGGACAACGTTAGACAGAGAGAGACAGAGGACAACGTTAGAGAGAGAGACAGAGGACAACGTTAGAGAGAGAGAGACAGAGGACAACGTTAGACGGAGAGAGACAGAGGACAACGTTAGACGGAGAGAGACAGAGGACAACGTTAGACGGAGAGAGACAGAGGACAACGTTAGACGGAGAGAGACAGAGGACAACGTTAGACAGAGGACAACGTTAGACAGAGAGAGAGAGACAGAGGACAACGTTAGACAGAGAGAGAGAGACAGAGGACAACGTTAGACAGAGAGAGAGAGACAGAGGACAACGTTAGACAGAGAGAGAGAGACAGAGGACAACGTTAGACAGAGAGAGAGAGACAGAGGACAACGTTAGACAGAGAGAGAGAGACAGAGGACAACGTTAGACGGAGAAAGAGAGACAGAGGACAACGTTAGACGGAGAAAGAGACAGAGGACAACGTTAGATGGTTGGCTGGCTGGCTGCTCCTGTCTGAGCAGAGATGACTTAATGGAATAATAATCAAAGAAAAGTAATATACACAACTGAAATATTTTACTGATGTAAAGTAATGTGCTAAGCAGTAATGGGAAGTCACTACCATCATGGGGCTCTTATTAATAGTTGTGTTCTATGTTGTTAGAGACTATGGAATTTCAATTAAAAAGGCTCTAAAATCATTTCAAGGTTATATTTCATTATGTTTAAAAAAAATACAAATTAAATAGAAAACTGTGATAATCATTTTTTTTAACCGAAACCTCAAAAAGCAACTCATCGCTGGGTACTATTATTGATCCCAACAGGCCCAATACTGAATCTGATATGAATACTCACTTAGATACATAAAATTATCCACATCTTCTTCTTTGATATTCAGGTCCAGCGTCTGACTTTCATCCTCCAGCTTTGGATCTAGCGTGCTTTGGTCACTATGGTAACAGTCAGGACCATGCAGCACTGTAAAAAAAGAAGAAGAATAAGGTTAACTTAACAAGTGTTGTGTTTGAGGGGAAACTACCAAAGCAGGGCTCAAACTTGGGATGGGCGTGTGAAATAATTTCACTAGTCGGATATTCTTTATTTTATTCCTCTGCACAACGGGAGAGACTGCTGCAGGTGGAGGGAGCTGATCCGGTGTGAGATAACAGGGGAGCGGACAGGAGGGAGAGAGAGATGCAGTAGCCAAGCCAGATCATCAATGACGAGTTGGACTATCTAACTTACAGCAGCCACAATGTTGTTTGTCAACGAGAACTGATGGAACAAATTGCAAAAAAAAAAATAAAATAATAAGAAATAAAATCGCTGAAGTTGGAGACTTTTATCTCCCTCACCAACTTTAAACATCTGCTATCTGAGCAGCTAACCGATCGCTGCAGCTGTACATAGTCCATCGGTAAATAGCCCACCCAATTTACCTACCTCATCCCCATACGGTTATTTATTTATTTACTTTTCTGCTCTTTTGCACACCAGTATCTCTACCTGTACATGACCATCTGATCATTTATCACTCCAGTGTTAATCTGCTAAATTGTAATTATCCACCTACCTCCTCATGCCTTTTGCACACAATGTATATAGACTTTTTTTTCCTAATGTGTTATTGACTTGTTTATTGTTTACTCCATGTGTAACTCTGTTGTTGTCTGTTCACACTGCTATGCTTTATCTTGGCCAGGTCGCAGTTGAGAACAAGTCCTCATTTACAACTAGCCTACCTGGTTAAATAAAGGTAAAATAAAAATGTTGGGATAATGTAACCACAGCAGTCTGGAAGATCCTCATTCCAAGGACTCACTAGAAAGAGAATCACCAGCTCATCTGGCCCCGACTGAGATTGTGCTGAACAAGAGATGGCATCACCAAATTCCAGAATTTTTGGTATGCAGCAAGTCATCATGTTGGGTATTTTATCATTTCAATTCGAGGTATTACTTCATTACAGACTCAATTCCCACTAACTCACATTGAGGCAAACAGTTCATACATACATACATATATATATATATATATACATACACACACACACACACACACACACATACATACATACATACATACATACATATGTTGGATTGGAGGGTGAGGGCTAAAGCCCAGAAATGTCTGGGAACTTGCAGGTGCCTTGGTGGAAGAGTATGGTAACATCTCACAGCAAGAACTGGCAAATCTGGTGCAGTCCATGAGGAGGAGATGCACTGCAGTACTTAATACAGCTGGTGGCCACACCAGATAATGACTGTTACTTTTGATTTTGACCCCCCTTTGTTCAGGGACACATTATTCAATTTCTGTTAGTCACATGTCTGTGGAACTTGTTCAGTTTGTCTCAGTTATTGAATCTTATGTTCATACAAATATTTACACATGTTAAGTTTGCTGAAAATAAACACAGTTGACAGTGAGAGGATGTTTCTTTTTTTGCTGACTTTATACAGTTGAAGTCAGAAGTTCACATACACCTTAGCCAAATACATTTAGACTCAGTTTTTCACAATTCCTGACATTTAATCTGGGTAAAAATGCCCCGTCTTAGGTCAGTTAGGATCACCACTATTTTAAGAATGTGAAATGTAATAATAGTAGAGAGAATTATTTAATTCAGCATTTATTTATTTCATTACATTCCCAGTGGGTCGGAAGTTTACATATACTAATTGAGTGTTTGGTAGCATTGCCTTTAAATCGTTTAACTTGAAAAATAACTGACATTTTGGTTAATCACTCAGCACTAACGCCTTACAATGTCAAAGCCTAGGTGTTAACATAACTGTGTACCTTCAGAACAGTCAGGAAGGACATGGACCTCTGTGTCTGGACTTGCCATGGCAACAGCACTGCCGTCAGACTGTGCTTTACTGCATCTTAACTTTCTTGAGATTCTAGGGGACAACAGTAGAGCTCAAGTGAGAATTAGCAACTGAATGAAAATGCATTTCAAATGAAAAACACAAAATGTAATGAATACAAATATACCTTGTCTGTTTGCCTTGGGGAAATATTGATGGAACAAAATCAGGGCTGTCGTAGTCCATAGAAGGTTCTCCTGGTTGGAAAGAAAGATGGTGATTAGTGAATGGACTGGCTAGCAAACTTATCTGACTTACTAGAAGGTTCTCCTGGTTGGAAAGAAAGATGGTGATTAGTGAATGGACTGGCTAGCAAACTTATCTGACTTACTAGAAGGTTATTTTATCTTGGCTTGCTAAATTGTCAAAATCATCCTTAAGTATCTAGAATTGATTGTGTAGGTCAATGTAGTTGCTAAGAAGTTCACATTTGGAAACAGTGACATGGTAAACGAAACCAAAACATTTAATTGCTTGTCCTTTGCAGGGTATGGAAACCAATATGTAATTTTGTAATTTTTGTGAATTATTCCTTCAAAGCTAGAATCCTTAGTTGAATGATATATACCCACTGATTATTTTTTACATTTTATTTCACTCCTTTTTTCTCCCCAATTTCATGATATCCAATTGGTAGTAGTTACAGTCTTGTCTCATCGCTGCAACTCCCGTACGGATTCGGGAGAGGTGAAGGTCGAGAGCACTATTGTTGCTCACGCTGTTCACGACACACATGTGAATTTCAGTGGTTCAGTACATTTCTCCAGCCCCATACCCTCACTTTTTAGCTAAACAAAGGCGGGTAATTGCGCTGTTATTTTTTATTGATTCCGTCATTTTATCTTTCACTAGCAAACGTATTAGAATTAGCTAACTAGCCCAAGCATACTTACCAGAGATGAAATGAGCTCCACACAAGCTATAATCACCCCTCAGACCATCAGGGCCCCAATCCACCCGTTTTATGGCTTGCAGCCACAACCGTCTTCTATTCTTTTGGAAGGGATGAGATCCTCTTGGTATAGTGAAGAATCTCCATCCTTGACCAGCTCGATTAGCACAATTCACCGCACAGCAGTTTCTCATTGTTGTTGCTAACTACAGTAGCTAAGAAGTACCAAAATATATGTTATGGTATGTACTTTGTTCGGTCGAGCTAGAGGCTTCGTGATGGGACTCGTGATACCGGAGCGCCGATACTCCAATGAAGTTTTCAAAGCGCTAGTTACTGATTCGACCACTGGTATAAATTCAAGAATTGGACACTGCGTCCAAGATGTCCGACCGTTGTTTTCAAGGTAATCACATGAAGAGGCGAATCGAGAGGATTTACTCCGCCCAAAATGTGTCCACGTGAGTTAAACCCTTTTTTTGTATGGAGGTGAATGAGAGTTTGTCGAATTACGTGAGGCTTATTTGATTGACTAGAAGTGTCGTAATGTTTAGGATTTTTTTTACATACACTCAGTGGCCAGGCCAATTTATTTAGTACACCAACCTGTTCACGAAAATTGATCACTCCAACAGACGGCGAGTCTTCTTCTTCTATGGTATATTGGCGTTTGCACCATTTAGTGTACACCCGCCCTCTTCTGTGTGGATGGAAACAGGAAAAACGGAAAAAACTAACAAAACTACCTACAAAAAATTAAGTAAACTAAGTCAAACAAATACTCTGTTAAAAACAAAACCGATCTGATCCCGACACAGTACCAAAAACCTTTCTGCCTCAGCCACAATAATATCCAGTTTCTTTGACTTTGAGACTTGAGTTTAGAACTGTGGCAATGAACACAAAATCCTCATTTTTAACACACATGGTATATCTTATGACTGGCAGCTAACATTTACTACAGGCACGACATCCATCCAATACCATTTCTTTACTAGCGTCACTTGTTTTCTCAACACTTTTAATCACCTCCACATAGGATATTCGATTGACCACTTAGGTTTTTCCATCTCAATCTCCTTCACCCTTACAGGGCTCTTGGGATCATAATCCCCACCTCAATCTCCTTCACCCTTACAGGGCTCTTGGCATCATAATCCCCACCTCAATCTCCTTCACCCTTACAGGGCTCTTGGGATCATAATCCCCACCTCAATCTGCTTCACCCTTACAGGGCTCTTGGGATCATAATCCCCACCTCAATCTCCTTCACCCTTACAGGGCTCTTGGGATCATAATACCCACCTCAATCTTCTTCACCCTTACAGGGCTCTTGGGATCATAATCCCCACCTCAATCTGCTTCACCCTTACAGGGCTCTTGGGATCATAATCCCCACCTCAATCTCTTTCACCCTTACAGGGCTCTTGGGATCATAATCCCCACCTCAATCTCTTTCACCCTTACAGGGCTCTTGGGATCATAATCCCCACCTCAATCTCCTTCACCCTTACAGGGCTCTTGGGATCATAATCCCCACCTCAATCTCTTTCACCCTTACAGGGCTCTTGGGATCATAATCCCCACTACAATCTCTTTCACCCTTACAGGGCTCTTGGGATCATAATCCCCACCTCAATCTCCTTCACCCTTACAGGGCTCTTGGGATCATAATCCCCACCTCAATCTCTTTCACCCTTACAGGGCTCTTGGGATCATAATCCCCACCTCAATCTCCTTCACCCTTACAGGGCTCTTGGGATCATAATCCCCACCTCAATCTCCTTCACCCTTACAGGGCTCTTGGGATCATAATCCCCACCTCAATCTCCTTCACCCTTACAGGGCTCTTGGGATCATAATACCCACCTCAATCTTCTTCACCCTTACAGGGCTCTTGGGATCATAATCCCCACCTCAATCTCCTTCACCCTTACAGGGCTCTTGGGATCATAATCCCCACCTCAATCTCTTTCACCCTTACAGGGCTCTTGGGATCATAATCCCCACCTCAATCTCTTTCACCCTTACAGGGCTCTTGGGATCATAATCCCCACCTCAATCTCTTTCACCCTTACAGGGCTCTTGGGATCATAATCCCCACCTCAATCTCTTTCACCCTTACAGGGCTCTTGGGATCATAATCCCCACCTCAATCTTCTTCACCCTTACAGGGCTCTTGGGATCATAATCCCCACCACAATCTCCTTCACCCTTACAGGGCTCTTGGGATCATAATCCCCACTACAATCTCCTTCACCCTTACAGGGCTCTTGGGATCATAATCCCCACCTCAATCTCTTTCACCCTTACAGGGCTCTTGGGATCATAATCCCCACCTCAATCTCTTTCACCCTTACAGGGCTCTTGGGATCATAATCCCCACCACAATCTCCTTCACCCTTACAGGGCTCTTGGGATCATAATCCCCACCACAATCTCCTTCACCCTTACAGGGCTCTTGGGATCATAATCCCCACCTCAATCTGCTTCACCCTTACAGGGCTCTTGGGATCATAATCCCCACCTCAATCTGCTTCACCCTTACAGGGCTCTTGGGATCATAATCCCCACCTCAATCTGCTTCACCCTTACAGGGCTCTTGGGATCATAATCCCCACCTCAATCTCCTTCACCCTTACAGGGCTCTTGGGATCATAATCCCCACCACAATCTGCTTCACCCTTACAGGGCTCTTGGGATCATAATCCCCACCTCAATCAGCATCCACTTCCGCCATCTCTCAGAGACTGTCATGCTTCTACACACTTTTCTTCAGTAGAATCCATCCGTCTGCACACACTTGAAACAACCAATCAATCAAATATATTTATAAAGCTCTTTTTTTTACATCAGCTGATGCCACAAAGTGCTGTACAGAAACCCAGCTTAAAACCCCAAACAGCAAGCAATGCAGATGTAAAAACCTGGACAAATTCTTCATTTATTTTACACTGCAGTGGTTTGGGGCCAAAAGCTCTTTCGGCGTATCTTAAATAACCAAGCTCCACATACGTTGGTACTGTAGGTGCTCTTCATTTTTTATAAACAGGACCCACAGACTTTTTTATCCATTGACCTAGCAGGTCAGACGCTGGGCACCAACCACACCAGGAAGTCTCTTTCGGTGTTCAACCTGAACCTCTGTCTGAGATGTCTCCTTTGATGGGTGCACTGCACTGAAGTTCAAAGCACAATACTTCTGTTGTCCGGATTCTTTTGAGACCAACTGCAATCTTCCTCTGTTATTCATAAAAACAATGAATAAAATAAGACCACACTTGGTCACTCAGACTCCTTGTTTTTCCCAGCACATATATTCACAATTTGACACCTCAAACGGGTCTCCTACATATGCATCCTTATTCAACAAACGCATCCCAACATGAAACGATGAATTATCGTTCATACACGTATCCTCCACTCCAATTTTAGACAATTTCCTTTTTGTTAGATTTTTGGACACTAATGTTGTCCATTCAGAACATTCCTCTTCATCAACTTTGCTCGACACGCTGCTTGATTCCAACTCCGCCTCCACTTCCTCCATCTCTCAGAGAGTGAGGCATGTGGCCATGGCTTGCTATATAAAGTAGGCATCGAAGCATTCAGTTACTGTTCGATTGAGCGTTAGAATGGGCAGAACGAGTGACCTAAGAGACTTTGAGCGTGGTATGATCGTCGATGCCAGGCGCGATGGATCCATTATGTCTAGGGTTTACAGAGAATGGCGCGACAAACAAAAAACAGGAGAATAAAAAAAATCTTTCTAATGTGTCAATTATATTTTTGTTTTCTCAAAATTTGGTTGGGTCTAATTGTGTTGCTGTCCTGGGGCTCATATCTCTCTCTCTCTCTCTCTCTCTCTCTCTCTTATTTTTATATATATATATATATATATATATATATATATACACACACACACGCGCAGTGGGGCAAAAAAGTATTTAGTCAGCCACCAATTGTGCAAGTTCTCCCACTTAAAAAGAGGAGAGAGGCCTGTAATTTTCATCATAGGTACACTTCAACTATGACAGACAAAATGAGAAAAAAAATCCAGAAAATCACATTGTAGGATTTTTAATGAATTTATTTGCAAATTATGCACCGATTTGGCGGTGGGTCAGTCATGGTGTGGGGTGGCATTTCTTTGGGGGGGCCGCATGTCCAGATCTGTTGGAGCAGTATGCAAATTGGAGTGGGTCTGGGATGATGGAGTTGATGTGTTCCATAACCAGCCTCTCAAAGGACTTCAGGATTACAGATGTAAGTGCTACAGGGCGGTAGTCATTGTGGCAGGAAGTCTTGGTTCTTAGGAACAGGAATGATGGTCATTGTTTACGATCCCCAGTTTCTGTGTTGTGGTTTGTGTATTTATATGTGTGTGTTTCAGGATGGCTTCATGGAATCCCGCAATCAGCTGATTGGTCGACTCCATGGTAAATTGGAGCTGACCCCGCCCTCTCGTCAGAGGACACAGCTGTCTTCAATTACCAACTCCTCCTCCAGCTATATAAGCCAGTGTTCTGTTGCTCAGAAGACAGATGATTGCTGAGAGAAGAGAGTGATAGCCTGTGTTGGTTGTTGTTAGGAGAGAGATGAGTGTGTCCTGTGGTTTCATTGTTGGTTGGGTATAATTGTTGTGAAGTATTTTGTGGCGGTCCGGAGGAGTAATGTTTATGTCCAAAGGACTGTTTTGATTATTGATCGTTCGTATTCTGTTTTTGTTCCTAGGGGGGAAGGGGAAGGCACCTTGGGAGTGCTCAGGCAAGAGGCCTGCGGGCATACATATACCCGTAGTATATACTTTGTCTATGCACACTAGGTAAGACCTGGCCAGACCGACCACCCACTGTATTTTGGTTAGTGCAGCAGGTGGTGCTAGTTAGGTAAGTAGTGGGTAGGCAGGTAAGATATGAGAGGGGGCTTTGATATTTACTTTCTTTGCTTTGGTTCCGTCCAGCCCCTTTTCCCCAAAATTACCCTGTGACAGAATAAATTCCCTAGTAAATGGTAAATTCTCTGCTTTTTGTCATCCTTACTCACACCTACAGTCCCATACCTTTTTCCCTCCGCAGGGAGTTGAGTTGTAGCAGTGTGTTACGTTCCCTCTTCCTAGAGGTGTACGTAACAGTCCTCTTAAAACACGTGGGGATTACAGACTGGGACAAGGAGAGGTTGGAAATGACCGTGAATATGACTGCTAGCTGTTCTGCGTATGCTCTGAGAACGCGCCCTGGAATACCGTCGATCCCTGCGGCCTTGCAGGTGTTGACCTGATTGGAATCCGTTGTGGACTGTAGCCCCTGCCACGTGTGGTGGGCATCGGAGCCTGTAAAATATGATTCCACCTTATTTCTATCAAATCAAAATGTTTTTGTCACATACACATGTTTAGCAGATGTTATTGCGGGTGTAGTGAAATACTTGTATTTCTAGCTCCAACAGTGCAGTAATATCTAACAATTCACAACTGTACACACAATACACACAACCTAAAATATTAATAATGGAATTAAGGAATACATAAATATTAGGAAGAGCAATGTTGGAGTGGCATAGACTAAAACACAGTAGATAAGAATACAGTATATACATATGAGATGAGTAAAGCAAAAGTATGTAAACATTATTAGAGTGACTAGTGTTCTATTATTAAAGTGACCAGTGATTCCATGTCTATGTATATGAGTCAGCAGCCTCTAAGGGGCAGGTTTACGTAACCGGGTGGAAGCCGCCTATTGATGGCTATTTAACTGTCTGGTGGCCTTGAGATAGAAGCTGTTTTTCAGTCTCTCGGTCCCAGCTTTGATGCACCTGTACTGACCTCGCCTTCTGGATGATAGCGGGGTGAACAGGCAGTGGCGTAGATGCTTTTTGTCCTTCTTGTGACATCGGGTGATGTAGGTGTCCTTGAGGGCAGGTAGTTTGCCCCCGGTGATGAGTTGGGCGAACCGCATCATCCTCTGGAGAGCAACTGCTGTTTCAGCCGGTGCTACTGATGCACTAGGCGGTGACACAGCCTGACAGGAAGCTCTCAATTCTGCATCTGCAAAAGTTTGCGAGGGCTCCAGGTGCCAAGGCAAATTCCCTCCCGAGGCCGAAGAGGCACCGTTGCGCCCTCCTTTACCACACTGTCTGCGTGGGTGGACCACCCCAGATCATCAGCGATGTGTAATCAGAGGAACTCAAAGCTTTTCACCAGCTCCACTTCGGTCCCGTCCATGTATTGTCCTTTTGCTTGTTTGATGACTGTGGAGGTCATAGTGGGACTTCTTGTTCCTGTCCTCAACCGTAACCATAGTATACAACATTCACCATAAGATCTGACAACTCCCTCGGCTAGTAGAAGGTTCAACCGTAACCATAGTATACAACATTCACCATAAGATCTGACAACTCCCTCGGCTAGTAGAAGGTTCAACCGTAACCATAGTATACAACATTCACCATAAGATCTGACAACTCCCTCGGCTAGTAGAAGGTTCAAACGTAACCATATTATACAACATTCACCATAAGATCTGACAACTCCCTCGGGTAGTAGAAGGTTCAACCGTAACCATAGTATACAACATTCACCATAAGATCTGACAACTCCCTCGGGTAGTAGAAGGTTCAACCGTAACCATAGTATACAACATTCACCATAAGATCTGACAACTCCCTCGGGTAGTAGAAGGTTCAACATTTGATCAGCATATATTCCTAGACGGGTGAACAATGGGTCGGCACTTCGAGTCAGCACACCAGTTGTTGTTGATGAAGAGGCAAACACTTCCCCCTCTCGATTTCCCTGATTCCACTGTCCTGTCCGCACGGAGAATCCATCGAGTTGGATAGCCATGAGGGGTATCTTGTCTGAGAGCCATGTTTCAGAAAAGCAAAGAATATTGCATTTGAGAATCCGCAAACGCAGGTCCACCATCTTGGCCAGTAGAATGGAGAGAAGATGTGGTCGGTTCTCCCTTTGCCATAATGTCGCCAGGATCCCCCATCTCATATGTTGATATCACTGTCATTCTTATTGGCCTATGGCCATAAAGGCAAGCATTAATAGATATCCATCAGACTCTACTTCCTAATGTTCTCTGCTTAGTTCTTCTTGTCACTTGTGTGTCCTGTTGTGTGACCTGTTGTGTGACCTGTTGTGTGATCTGTTGGGTGATCTGTTGGGTGTCCTGTTGTGTGTCCTGTTGTGTGACCTGTTGTCATGTTGTCTTGCATCTTCATTTTATTTTTCAAATTCCTCCAAAGGCCAATACTGTGAACTGAAGAAGTGAACAAATTGTGTGTTACGGTCTTCATTGGCCCATAGACTTTACCAGGCCTCCTAGACTTCACCAGGCCTCCTAGACTTCACCAGGCCTCCTAGACTTCACTAGGCCTACTAGACTTCACCAGGCCTACTATACTTCACTAGGCCTACTATACTTCACTAGGCCTACTAGACTTCACCAGCCCTACTAGACTTCACTAGGCCTACTATACTTCACTCGGCCAGTGCTGAGTTTGTCGCCCTCTATCGGTATTAGGTCTGGGTGCATGCAGTTCATCTCAGCTCAGCACTGGTCTGGAGCCGCGCGCAGCTGTCAAACCGAACTAGGACAGATGATAGTTTGTAACGGAGTGACAGTTGGTCCGTTGTGCCACTGACTGGCAGAGTAGCCCACGGAATTTATGTCGGCCTGTTACCAGGTCTCACACTGGATAGTTTAGGAAATGGCTGCCAAATTTTGACAGCAGTCTTGGAAAACAAAGTGTATTGGCCCACATTTGGAAAAAAAATATGTTTTAATCGTCTAAATAATTTATTCATGGCCATAGCATATCTGACAGTTTATAAGTAGACTATAGTTTACGAACATGGCAGATGTTCGTCTAACTTTTAATGTAACCCCCTCTTCCTCTTCACGCGCTTGTGTGGCACAGCCTAGCCAGTGACCACCTGACTCCTGCGCGCGATCGCAGCTCAACCTATAGCTCTGTCGTTGGCATACGAGAGATAGCCAGACAGGGCCTTTCGAAAATAGACGGGACCACTTTGACCCCTTTCCCATATCCCCTCCCTCCGCTCCTTCTCTCTCTGTCCTCCTTTCAGACCCCTCCCTCTTGCTCGTCTCGCCGCGTCATAGTTGTACCTCGCGCCCGCCGCCAAGTCCGCACCAAGTGTACAAAACTGGACCACAGAGAACCAGAGAAAACACTCCAATAAGCACGGCGCGTTACCGAGAACAGAAAACTACCAAGGGAAGGGGGAGTGGACAATTCGGAGGGCGAACGACCGGTGGGAATACCCAACAAATACCGAGCTGAGTGAGTTGCCTCAATTGACCTAAAGCAGCCGTGTCCTACTATAATTAATAACGTCAATAACCGTCGACGCCGCAGTTGAATGCTGCGACAGCTTCTTTTACCGCATTGCCAGTGTGTGCGTAATGCTGGGAAAGTCATAGATTGTGACAATGTGACTGCGCACTTTTTATCCGCGGACAGTGTCGAGCTTTAAGTTGTAACTGCTGAACCAAATGGAGCATGTTGTGCAGGGCCAGAGGGGAGGGAGGGGGGGGGGGGTTGCCCCCTTCTTTCCTTATAGGGGTAGCATTATTAGGCTACTGTGGTAGGTTTCCAGATGTGTGAGTGTGCGTGCTTGCGCGTAAGAGCTTAAGGATTGTGTGCGTGCGTGTAGTCGCCAATATTCTTGTTATTGACAGATCAGGGAGATCTGTTTCATTTTCCTATTTGGGATGGTTAGGCCCTCTCCCCAGAGCCCCAGAGTGGTAAGGGTAGGGCTGGGGTTAGATAGAGCTGGGGGTGGGAACGGACAGTTTGGCATGTCTATATTAGGAAAGTGACCATGTCATTATTTTGCTCTGTCTGGAGAGCCATGCCAGAACAGAGCAGAGAATATAAGAGCTAAGGCCTATCACAGCAACAGACAGACAGACAGACAGACAGACAGACAGACAGACAGACAGACAGACAGACAGACAGACAAACAGACAGAACTTGTCTGTACTGTAATGGAGGTGGTTGAAAGCATTGATTGTTAGTCGCTCTGGATAAGAGCGTTCCCTACATGGTAACAATGTCAATTGAATGTAAATGTAATGGTTTCTGGGATATGAACAAACATGCAGTAATGGAAATCTATGTATTCCTACTGTTATAATACTGTTTAATAAAGAGTAGGCCTACCTTATTATACTGTTATAAACTGTTTCATAAAGAGTAGGCCTACCTTATTATACTGTTATAAACTGTTTCATAAAGAGTAGGCCTACCTTATTATACTGTTATAAACCGTTTAAAGAGTAGGCCTACCTTATTATACTGTTATAAACTGTTTAAAGAGTAGGCCTACCTTATTATACTGTTATAAACTGTTTAAAGAGTAGGCCTACCTTATTATACTGTTATAAACTGTTTAAAGAGTAGGCCTACCTTATTATACTGTTATAAACTGTTTAAAGAGTAGGCCTACCTTATTATACTGTTATAAACTGTTTCATAAAGAGTAGGCCTACCTTATTATACTGTTATAAACTGTTTAAAGAGTAGGCCTACCTTATTATACTGTTATAAACTGTTTAAAGAGTATGCCTACCTTATTATACTGTTATAAACGGTTTAAAGAGTAGGCCTACCTTATTATACTGTTATAAACCGTTTAAAGAGTAGGCCTACCTTATTATACTGTTATAAACTGTTTAAAGAGTAGGCCTACCTTATTATACTGTTATAAACTGTTTCATAAAGAGTAGGCCTACCTTATTATACTGTTATAAACTGTTTAAAGAGTATGCCTACCTTATTATACTGTTATAAACCGTTTAAAGAGTAGGCCTACCTTATTATACTGTTATAAACGGTTTAAAGAGTAGACCTACCTTATTATACTGTTATAAACTGTTTCATAACGAGTAGGCCTACCTTATTATACTGTTATAAACCGTTTAAAGAGTATGCCTACCTTATTATACTGTTATAAACCGTTTAAAGAGTAGGCCTACCTTATTATACTGTTATAAACGGTTTAAAGAGTAGGCCTACCTTATTATACTGTTATAAACTGTTTCATAAAGAGTAGGCCTACCTTATTATACTGTTATAAACTGTTTCATAAAGAGTAGGCCTACCTTATTATACTGTTATAAACCGTTTAAAGAGTAGGCCTACCTTATTATACTGTTATAAACCGTTTAAAGAGTAGGCCTACCTTATTATACTGTTATAAACGGTTTCATAAAGAGTAGGCCTACCTTATTATACTGTTATAAACTGTTTAAAGAGTAGGCCTACCTTATTATACTGTTATAAACTGTTTAAAGAGTATGCCTACCTTATTATACTGTTATAAACGGTTTAAAGAGTAGGCTACCTTATTATACTGTTATAAACTGTTTAAAGAGTAGGCCTACCTTATTATACTGTTATAAACTGTTTCATAAAGAGTAGGCCTACCTTATTATACTGTTATAAACCGTTTAAAGAGTAGGCCTACCTTATTATACTGTTATAAACCGTTTAAAGAGTAGGCCTACCTTTATTATACTGTTATAAACTGTTTAAAGAGTAGGGTTGCCTTATTATACTGTAATAAACGGTTTAAAGAGTAGGACTACCTTATTATACTGTTATACACTGTTTAAAGAGTATGCCTACCTTATTATACTGTTATAAACTGTTTCATAAAGAGTAGGCCTACCTTATTATACTGTTATAAACCGTTTAAAGAGTAGGCCTACCTTATTATACTGTTATAAACTGTTTCATAAAGAGTAGGCCTACCTTATTATACTGTTATAAACTGTTTAAAGAGTAGGCCTACCTTATTATACTGTTATAAACTGTTTAAAGAGTATGCCTACCTTATTATACTGTTATAAACGGTTTAAAGAGTAGGCCTACCTTATTATACTGTTATAAACTGTTTAAAGAGTAGGCCTACCTTATTATACTGTTATAAACTGTTTCATAAAGAGTAGGCCTACCTTATTATACTGTTATAAACTGTTTAAAGAGTATGCCTACCTTATTATACTGTTATAAACCGTTTAAAGAGTAGGCCTACCTTATTATACTGTTATAAACGGTTTAAAGAGTAGGCCTACCTTATTATACTGTTATAAACTGTTTCATAACGAGTAGGCCTACCTTATTATACTGTTATAAACCGTTTAAAGAGTAGGCCTACCTTTATTATACTGTTATAAACTGTTTAAAGAGTAGGGTTGCCTTATTATACTGTAATAAACGGTTTAAAGAGTAGGCCTACCTTATTATACTGTTATACACTGTTTAAAGAGTATGCCTACCTTATTATACTGTTATAAACTGTTTCATAAAGTGTAGGCCTACCTTATTATACTGTTATAAACCGTTTAAAGAGTAGGCCTACCTTATTATACTGTTATAAACTGTTTCATAAAGAGTAGGCCTACCTTATTATACTGTTATAAACCGTTTAAAGAGTAGGCCTACCTTATTATACTGTTATAAACTGTTTAAAGAGTAGGCCTACCTTATTATACTGTTATAAACTGTTTCATAAAGTAGGCCTACCTTATTATACTGTTATAAACTGTTTAAAGTATGCCTACCTTATTATACTGTTATAAACCGTTTAAAGAGTAGGCCTACCTTATTATACTGTTATAAACGGTTTAAAGAGTAGGCCTACCTTATTATACTGTTATAAACTGTTTCATAAAGAGTAGGCCTACCTTATTATACTGTTATAAACCGTTTAAAGAGTAGGCCTACCTTTATTATACTGTTATAAACTGTTTAAAGAGTAGGGTTGCCTTATTATACTGTAATAAACGGTTTAAAGAGTAGGCCTACCTTATTATACTGTTATACACTGTTTAAAGAGTATGCCTACCTTACTATACTGTTATAAACTGTTTCATAAAGAGTAGGCCTACCTTATTATACTGTTATAAACCGTTTAAAGAGTAGGCCTACCTTATTATACTGTTATAAACTGTTTCATAAAGAGTAGGCCTACCTTATTATACTGTTATAAACCGTTTAAAGTAGGCCTACCTTATTATACTGTTATAAACCGTTTAAATAAACCGTTTAGTAGGCCTACCTTATTATACTGTTATAAACGGTTTAAAAGTACCTTATTATACTGTTATAAACTGTTTCATAAAGTAGGCCTACCTTATTATACTGTTATAAACCGTTTAAAGAGTAGGCCTACCTTTATTATACTGTTATAAACTGTTTAAAGAGTAGGGTTGCCTTATTATACTGTAATAAACGGTTTAAAGAGTAGGCCTACCTTATTATACTGTTATACACTGTTTAAAGAGTATGCCTACCTTACTATACTGTTATAAACTGTTTCATAAAGAGTAGGCCTACCTTATTATACTGTTATAAACCGTTTAAAGAGTAGGCCTACCTTATTATACTGTTATAAACTGTTTCATAAAGAGTAGGCCTACCTTATTATACTGTTATAAACCGTTTAAAGAGTAGGCCTACCTTATTATACTGTTATAAACTGTTTCATAAAGAGTAGGCCTACCTTATTATACTGTTATAAACTGTTTCATAAAGAGTAGGCCTACCTTATTATACTGTTATAAACGGTTTAAAGAGTAGGCCTACCTTATTATACTGTTATAAACTGTTTCATAAAGAGTAGGCCTACCTTATTATACTGTTATAAACCGTTTAAAGAGTAGGCCTACCTTATTATACTGTTATAAACTGTTTAAAGAGTAGGGTTGCCTTATTATACTGTAATAAACTGTTTAAAGAGTAGGCCTACCTTATTATACTGTTATAAACTGTTTAAAGAGTAGGCCTTTGGCCAGTAACCGAAAGGTTGCTGGTTCGAATCCCGTGCTGACAAGGTAAAAATCTGCCGTTCAGCCCCTGAGCAAGGCAGTTAACCCACTGTTCCCCGGGTGCCGAAGATTCAGTTGGGTTAAACGAGGAAGACACATTTCAGTTGAATACAGTCAGCTGACTAGGTCTTTCTGTTACACTGCATTACACTCTATTGCACTGTATTACACTCTATTTACACTCTATTACACTCTATTATACTCTATTATACTATATTACGCTCTGATACACTCTATTACACTATTACACTATTACACTATTTACACTCTATTATACTCTATTACGCTCTGATACACTCTATTACACTCTATTTACACTCTATTACACTATTACACTATTTACACTCTATTATTCTCTATTATACTCTATTACGCTCTGATACACTCTATTTACACTCTATTTACACTCTATTATACTCTATTACGCTCTGATACACTCTATTTACACTCTATTACACTCTATTACACTATTACACTATTTACACTCTATTATACTCTATTATACTCTATTACACTCTGATAGACTCTATTATACTCTATTACGCTCTGATACACTCTATTTACACTCTACTGCACTCTATTATTCTCTATTACGCTCTGATACACTCTATTACACTCTATTTACACTCTATTACACTCTGTTACACTCTCTTATGCTCTGATACACTCTATTACACTCTATTATACTCTATTACACTCTATTACGCTCTGATAGACTCTATTACTCTATTTACACTCTATTTACACTCTATTATACTCTATTATGCTCTGATATACTCTATTACACTCAATTTACACTCTATTACACTATTACACTCTATTTACACTCTATTATACTCTATTATACTCTATTACACTTTATTACGCTCTGATACACTCTATTACACTCTATTACACTCTATTTACACTCTGTTACACCCTATTACACTCTATTTACACTCTATTACGCTCTGATACACTCTATTACACTCTATTTACACTCTGTTACACTCTGTTACACCTATTATACTCTATTATACTTTATTACGCTCTGATACACTCTATTACACTCTATTTACACTCTATTACACTCTATTCCACTATTTACACTCTATTACGCTCTGATACACTCTATTACACTCTATTTACACTCTATTACACTCTATTATACTCTATTACACTCTATTACGCTCTGATATACTCTATTACACTCGATTTACACTCTATTATACTCTATTACACTCTATTACACTATTACACTCTATTACACTCTATTACACTATTACACTCTATTATACTCTATTACACTCTATTACACTATTACACTCTATTTACATTCTATTACGCTCTGATACACTCTATTACACTCTATTTCCACTCTATTACACTCTATTATACTCTATTACACTCTATTAGACTCTATTACACTATTGCACTCTATTTACACTCTATTACACTCTATTACGCTCTGATACACTCTATTACACTCTATTTACACTCTGTTATACTCTATTACACTCTATTTACACTCTGTTACACCCTATTACACTCAGTTACACCCTATTACACTCTATTTACACTCTATTACACTCTATTACACTCTGTTGCACTCTATTTCCACTCTATTACACTCTGTTACACTCTATTTCCACTCTATTACACTCAGTTACACTCTATTTACTTTCGGTAACACTCTGGTCACATTTCTTATGATAACTGTGTCATGTTGCTGAGTAGAGCTGGGATCAAGACTCACACAGCAGAGACCTAGATACCTTTTGTATGTGGTGACTGGAATTCCCTGATAACACACACCCCAGAAACAAGCGGAACTAAGGCCTATCAGTTCATCCACCCTATCAACTGTCGGGTCGTGTAATGCTGCATACATACATACATACATACATACATACATACATACATACATACATACATACATACATACATACATACATACATACATACATGCAGTGGCAAAATCATAAAGCACTTGGGTGAGCACATATTTGGCTGTTTCCTTGGAAACAGATTAAGCCAGTTGTGGATTTACAGGTAGTTTCAATGGTTTCTAGTCTTGGACATCCATCTATCTGATAGTAAGAGCTCGTATTAGAGATACATTATTGAAGAAGGGCAAGTTGTTCCTGTAAACTGAGGTTAATTGAGTCAATATCAGAAGCATGTTTACACCAAGGACTCATGGTTGACAGGACTGGTTTGTTCATCTTCAGTTGTCCAGTGGAGCCACAGCATTCTATGCTGCTATGTGTATTTGTTTGGCAATGTTTCGGTCTTCATTGAGGCTCCAAAAAGGTCTCCCATCTCCAAAAATCCCAACAGCACAACTTGACTTTCTTCTTTTACTCCAGCATTTTATTTCACCTTTCAGAGAGATTTGCTCAGGTCCTAATTCTCCTGGGCTCCTGTCTGCAGGGGCAGCTGGGTCATTTTGGATATGGGTTTTAGTGCCAGCCTATGGCCTTTCTTCTGTATGTGTGTGTTCATGTCCACGCACCCTTCATTTCCTTATATACAGGAAATATTCAGTTTATCACAGATGTACATATTAACCAACAGTACTTACTTCTATATAGTATTACGTTACATACAGACTACTGCAGTTTGAGTTTATATCTTGTTTTAATGCTTTACCCATTTATCTTGTGGTCTGATCCCATATCTTCATCAGCTGTGTTTGTGTGTGTGTCTGTGTGTCTGTATCTGTGTGTGTGTGTGTGTGTGTGTGTGTGTGTGTGTATGTGAGTGTACGTGCGCATGTGGGTGTTTGTGTGTGTGTCTGTATCTGTGTGTGTGTGTATGTGAGTGTACGTGCGCATGTGGGTGTTTGTGTGTGTGTCTGTATCTGTGTGTGTGTGTATGTGAGTGTACGTGCGCATGTGGGTGTTTGTGTGTGTGTCTGTATCTGTGTGTGTGTGTATGTGAGTGTACGTGCGCATGTGGGTGTTTGTGTGGGACAATCACACTATTAATATCTGTGCTGATGGATCATCTGTGTCTCCTGTGTTTTCACGGCTTACATTGTTCTGTGGCCCGTTGCCCCGGACAATAACAAGACAACAGTACATCAGCAACAGACACATAACAACTCAACAATGTTAAATTACTATCAGCAACAGACACATAACAACTCAACAATGTTAAATTACTATCAGCAACAGACACATAACAACTCAACACTGTTATATTGCTAATCAGCAACAGACACATAACAACTCAACACTGTTATATTGCTAATCAGCAACAGACACATAACAACTCAACACTGTTATATTGCTAATCAGCAACAGACACATAACAACTCAACACTGTTATATTACTATCAGCAACAGACACATAACAACTCAACACTGTTATATTACTAATCAGCAACAGACACATAACAACTCAACACTGTTATATTACTATCAGCAACAGACACATAACAACTCAACACTGTTATATTACTATCAGCAACAGACACATAACAACTCAACACTGTTATATTACTATCAGCAACAGACACATAACAACTCAACAATGTTAAATTACTATCAGCAACAGACACATAACAACTCAACAATGTTAAATTACTATCAGCAACAGACACATAACAACTCAACACTGTTATATTGCTAATCAGCAACAGACACATAACAACTCAACACTGTTATATTGCTAATCAGCAACAGACACATAACAACTCAACACTGTTATATTGCTAATCAGCAACAGACACATAACAACTCAACACTGTTATATTGCTAATCAGCAACAGACACAACAACTCAACTTGACTTTTGACGACACTTCCATCCTAAAATACCATCGTGTGTGTTTCGCAGAATGCCAAGAGTCATAGCTTATCAATGGAAGAGGTGAGATCAGTCCCATGATTCACATCATTTAAGTTGGATTGATATTACTTCTCTTGGTCAATAAGAATTTCATGATCTCTTGAATGATTGATTAAATGCTTGATTGATTGACATTGCATATCTGTAATTGTCACTTCCTCACTAAATCATGTTTCCCTCCTTCACTCACTCTTCTTCTCTCTCTCTCCCCTCCCCACCTCTCTCCCATCCTTTTCTTCCCCACTCTCACTCTTCCTCTCTCCATCTCTCTGCCCCCCCCCCCCTCGTCACCCCTCGCTCACTCTGCCTCACTCCATCTCTCTGTTACCCCACACCCCTCTCATCGTCACCCCTCTCTCACTCTTCCTCACTCCATCTCTCTGTCCCCCCACACCCCCCTCCTCGTCACCCCTGTCTCACTCCTCCTCTCTCCATCTCTCTCTCCATCTTTACCCCCTCCCTTCTTTGTTTCCATAGCGATGAGTCGCAGCATCGTACGACAGAGTAAGTTCCGGCACGTCTTCGGACAGGCGGGGAAGACGGAGCAGGGCTATGATGACATACGCGTTTCCAAGGTGACGTGGGACAGCTCGTTCTGTGCCGTCAACCCAAAGTTCCTGGCCGTCATTGTGGAGTCCAGCGGGGGCGGTGCCTTCCTCGTCCTGCCCCTCTCTAAGGTAAGTCAGCCCTTAAAGGGGCAATCTGGGATTCAAACAACAACAAAGTAGACACCCTGACACTTTTTTTTGGTAAACAGCTCAGGGATGGGGCTGGAGGTCAGTCAAACCTTAACTTGTTATGGCTGGGGGCAGTATTGAGTAGCTTGGATGAATAAGGTGCCCAGAGTAAACTGCCTGCTACTCAGGCCCAGTTGCTAATATATGCATATTATTAGTATGCATATTATTAGGATAGAAATCACTCTGAAGTTTCTAAAACTGTTTGAATGATGTCTGTGAGTATAACATAACTCATGTGGCAGGCAAAAACCTGATAAAAAATCCAACCAGGAAGTGGGAAATTTGTCGTTTTTCAACTCTTTGCCTATCGAACATACAGTGTCTATGGGGTCAAATTGCACTTCCTAAGGCTTCCACTAGATGTCAACAGTCTTTAGAACCTTGCTTGAGGCTTTTACTGTGAAGAAGGGGGGAATGAAAGGGGATTGAGACAGAGGTCTGGCAGAGAAGTATGAGCTGACCACGTGCGTTCACGTGAGAGTTAGCTTGAGTTCCATTGCATTTCTGAAGACAAAGGAATTCTCCGGTTGGAACATTATTGAAGATTTATGATAAAAACATCCTAAAGATTGATTCTATAAATCATTTGATATGTTTCTATGTTAAACTTTTCGTCTGAACTAAGCGTTCACGCATTGTGCATTTGGACATAAATGATGGACTTTACCGAACAAATCAAACATTTATTGTGGAACTGGGATTCCTGGGAGTGCATTCTGATGAAGATCATCAAAGGTAAGTGAATATTTATAATGTTATTTCTGACTTCTGTTGACTCCACAACAAGGGCGGATATCTGTATGTCTTGATTTGTTGTCTGAGCGCTGTACTCAGATTATTGCATGGTATGCTTTTTCGGTAAAGCTTTTTTGAAATCTGACACAGCGGTTGCATTAAGGAGAAGTGTATCTATAATTCCATGTATAATAGTTGTATATTTTATCAATGTTTATTATGAGTATTTCTGTAAATTGATGTGGCTCTCTGCAAAATCACCGGATGTTTTGGAACTACTAAACATAACGAGCCAATGTCAACTCAGATTTTTGTATATAAATATGAACTTTATCGAACAAAACATACATGTATTGTGTAACATGAAGTCCTATGAGTGTCATCTGATGGAGATCATCAAAGGTTAGTGATTAATTTTATCTCTATTTCTGCTTTTTGTGACTCCTCTCTTTGGCTGGAAAAAATGGCTGTATTTTTCTGTGACTAGGTGCAGACCTAATATAATCGTTTGGTGTGCTTTCGTCATAAAGCCTTTTTAAAATCAGACACTGTGGTGGGATTAACAAGAAGTCTTTAAAATGGTGTAAAATACCTCTATGTTTGAGGAATTTTAATTATGAGATTTCTGTTGTTTTGAATTTGGCGCCCTGCACTTTCACTGGCTGTTGTCATATCGATCCCGTTAACGGGATTCAAGCCATAAGAAGTTTTAAAGGGGTATTCTGCAATTGCTACATCAATTTTTTTTACTTATAAATGAATGACATATACCCATTGACTCTTGAAGAATATTACTTAAAATGCCTCATGACCTTAGTTCAACTGTCGTAGCCCATCAGAACCGAAAATATAAGCTTGTTTTACTCCAATGTTTGTAAATAAAGTAAATATTTTTTTTACAACCCACCATATCGCCTCAAAACCTGGTTAAAACTATACATTTGATATCATGGATGGTCTCTATGCATCCATAGTCGTCTATGAATTTGAGCGTGACATCCCTCAGCTTTCTACAGAAACAAGAGACAGAGGCTTTTGTTATTGTTTCAACTGCTGATTGTCGCTTTATCCGTTTTTGACCTTTGCCTGTATATTTGAACTTATCCTGAAAGTCGTCTGTCATCCATGGTTCGAATTTGTTTCAAAAGCCACTACCAGTACTAACTCAACAAAACACAATGCACCGACATCGCATTTATGCTTCAGCTGATATCCGTGTCATTTACAGCTAATGTGATCTCTGCTAAAGTTAGGGAAATGGCCTTTAAAAGTCAAGTGCAGTGCGATGTCAGTTTGTTTGAATCCCAGCCTTGGTTTGAAGTTCCTCAGAGGTGATTTAACAAAATATTTTGAACACGATGAGCTTTCTGTGTTGGGCAGTTGAATTGGACTGTGTTGTCAGATATATACATCTCAGTGAACTTCTATAGTCCGAGCTAAGTCTTAGATCCCAGATTGTGTTTTGTTAAAATGTCAGAGTGGTGTGTTACCTTTCGTCTAGCTGATATGCCTGATGGGAACAGCGTTCATTGTGTGGGCACGATTGAGGTCAATTGAAAAGTTATATATTCAGTCAATATTGTGTTTATGTGTGAGAGTTCACTTCCAATCAGTGGCATAACGCAGTTTCACAGGACCCTCCCGCAAGGTGCGAGCAAGGCCCCCCCCCCCCCCCCCCATTTTTTTAAATTTTTACAATTATTTTGGGGGATTTATTTTGCCATGGGGCAAAGAGAGCAATTTGCAATTTTATAGCTAATGTCATGTTATTTTGCACATTTTGCCATGAATCCCCTCTCCCCTCTCTCTACTCCCCCCCCCTTGCTCTCCCCGAGTCTCACGTTTCGCCCTTCTCTCTCCGAGTCTCACGTTTCGCCCTTCTCTCTCCGAGTCTCACGTTTCGCCCTTCTCTCTCCCCCTGCTCTCCCAGAGTCTCACGTTTCGCCCTTCTCTCAACCCCCTGCTCTCCCAGAGTCTCACGTTTCGCCTTTCTCTCTACCCCCTGCTCTCCCCGAGTCTCACGTTTCTCCCTTCTCTCTACCCCCTGCTCTCCCCGAGTCTCACGTTTCGCCCTTCTCTCTACCCCCTGCTCTCCCGAGTCTCACGTTTCGCCCTTCTCTCTACCCCCTGCTCTCCCCGAGTCTCACGTTTCGCTCTTCTCTCTACCCCCCCTGCTCTCCCCGAGTGTCACGTTTCGCCCTTCTCTCTTGGGCCAGATTCACCAAGTGTTTTCTTTGTGTACCAGAGCAAAGTTCTGCACCAGTTTCTTTCCACGGGAAATAACACACAGAAACAATAGAACAAAATAAATATGTTAAAAGGAGACAAGGAAATCATCTAGATAGATAAGTATAGATAAACACAGTTTCATGCTTATCTCACTCCCCTCTGAAACAAGATGACAGGTGGAACCTTTGCACCTGGCGGGAACCGAGCGTTTAGTCTGGCCGTAAGTACCCTGCTCTCTCCCCAGGATACACTGGAGGGGATTGTTCCTACCACCGACTGAAAGCTCAGACTAACTAACCACCTGTTTAGTAAAACCTGCCAAGACAAGATAGATACTTAGAGGATTTACAAAGTTCTAGACTGGTAAGATAATAGTTGCCATTCATTCGAGGTTTAGTTAGATGTTTATATTAGTGTTTGCCTCGTGATGAAGGCAGCTTATTGTCGAAAAGTTAGCTAATTACAGTAACAGATGTATTGCATCGCAGCAGTAGAGTTCCAAGCCAGCTGCCTTGTTGTTCTTTCTGTGTTAATAACAGGGAACGTTTGGTGCCCTTCGTTCAGTGTCCTTGCTAGGGGAAGAATTCAGCTGGGAACTCTTAAGGTGGTGTTGAAGTTGTTGTTATCTGAGTTCTCGTGTGTTTCCCTAGAGGACAAAGCTCCCGATGTGTTACTGTCAGGTCAGGCCTTGCTCTCTTCGCAGTCTATCCACACACAGCAAGGTGTTACCTGAAGCAGGATTTCCCTACCTTCACTCAAGACAGGTCCCCCTGCCTGAAGGCGTCCGCATGCTTCCCAGCCAAAACAGTTCGGAAGAGTTTGTGCATGAAGAGTGCAGATACTGTAGCATGATGACATTTTGGGATGTTTTTGTTTGTTTTGGAAACGGCTTTTCGGGCAGACAACATTTTCTATTGAGGGAAGACGAAGTTCGGAGCCGACGTCAACGCCCCATTGTCGGTGATTGGTCAACAGTAGGGATTCTTCAATAAAGTCTTTGTTGTCATTAGGGTTGCACATTTTGGGGAATATTCAGAGGTGGACACTTTCTGTGGGAATTAACTGGAATACATGGGAATTAATGGAAATATATGCAAATTAATAGACATAGCATTTCTCTTTTCAACAAAAGCCATTTGCTATGTTTTTCCTACCATTGTATTTATAAATATTGCTCCAGGCCTAGGCATATTGAACTGCTTTCCACTGCCTGCTGCAACTCAACAATCAGCTATTTGCCACGCGCTGCCCAAATTGCGCGTTTAAAGCAATTAAAGAAGCAAATGATCCTCTGTGGCCAAATCATGCTCTCTGGTGTAGAATTTTGAATTAATTAATTAATGCATATGCATGAGTAATTATATAGCTAATCTTTGCAAATGTCATAAAATGCACTTCGGGGGACGGTTATCTTCCCCTATTCTATTGGAGGTGCTGCCTATGCTGTCCAATGTGAATGTAACAGGTGCATAACACAGAACTGTCTCTGCTCACTGCTGAGATAAAGGCACGCGGGCTAGTAGCTTCCCTCCGAGCGATGCTCTGCATGGTCCTAAAGCCAGCCTTTCAATACACGAAACAGTCATTGCATTTTAATCGGGATTTTAATTATTTCATTCGACTTTTTTTGTAGCCTACTTTTACATTGTTGGTCTTGAGCTACGGTATGGCGACTGCCACCTGGCACAGACGTCAGTTCAGCGTATGGTTTTGATTTAAATTTGGTTGAGTTGTCAACGAACGTGAATTCAATGTAACAATAACAAAACATGTCACCACGTCATTGGATTTAGGTGTCACGTTCTGACCTTGGTTCCTTTGTGATGTCTTTGTTTTAGTATGGTCAGGGCGTGAGTTGGGTGGGAAGTCTATGTTCTCTTTTCTATGATTTGGTATTTCTGTGTTTGGCCTGGTATGGTTCTCAATCAGAGGCAGCTGTCAATCGTTGTCCCTGATTGAGAACCATACTTAGGCAGCCTGTTTTCCCCCTTGAGGTGTGGGTGATTATATGTTCTGTTGTGTGTCTTCACCAGACAGGACTGTTTCGTTGTCGTTTCGCTCTTTCACTTGGTTGTTCTGTATTTCAGTGTTCAGTTTGATTCATTAAATATTAACGTCATGAACCTTCTTCCACCAACAATGGCCGTGACATTAGGTTAGTGACATTAGGTTAAACGTTGGGTGAAAAAAATACTAAATTCACTTACGTTGATGACTTTTTTCAAATACAATCAGTTTTCCACGTTGATTCAACGTTATCACATTTATGTTTTGGTTGAAATGACTTGTAAACAACGTTGGTTCAACCAGTTTTTGCCCAGTGGGATACCCTGCCGTACCCAGTGGGATACCCTGCCGTACCCAGTGAGATATCCTCCTGTACCCAGTGGGATATCCTGCCGTACCCAGTGGGATATCCTGCCGTACCCAGTGGGATATCCTGCCGTACCCAGTGGGATATCCTCCTGTACCCAGAGGGACATCCTGCCGTACCTAGCGGAATATCCTGCCGTACCCAGTGGGATACCCTGCCGTACCCAGTGGGATATCCTCCTGTACCCAGTGGGATACCCTGCCGTACCTAGCGGAATATCCTGCCGTACCCAGTGGGATACCCTGCCGTACCCAGTGGGATATCCTGCCGTACCCAGTGGGATATCCTGCCGTACCCAGTGGGATACCCTGCCGTACCCAGTGGGATACCCTGCCGACCCAGTGGGATACCCTGCCGTACCCAGTGGGATATCCTGCCGTACCCAGTGGGATATCCTCCTGTACCCAGTGGGATACCCTGCCGTACCCAGTGGGATACCCTGCCGTACCCAGTGGGATATCCTGCCGTACCCAGTGGGATACCCTGCCGTACCCAGTGGGATATCCTGCCGTACCCAGTGGGATATCCTGCCGTACCCAGTGGGATACCCTGCCGACCCAGTGGGATACCCTGCCGTACCCAGTGGGATACCCTGCCGTACCCAGTGGGATATCCTGCCGTACCCAGTGGGATACCCTGCCGACCCAGTGGGATACCCTGCCGACCCAGTGGGATACCCTGCCGTACCTAGCGGAATATCCTGCCGTACCCAGTGGGATACCCTGTCGTACCCAGTGGGATATCCTCCTGTACCCAGTGGGATACCCTGCCGTACCCAGTGGGATACCCTGCCGTACCCAGTGGGATATCCTGCCGTACCCAGTGGGATACCCTGCCGTACCCAGTGGGATACCCTGCCGTACCCAGTGGGATATCCTGCCGTACCCAGTGGGATATCCTGCCGTACCCAGTGGGATATCCTGCCGTGTGGGATATCCTGCCGTACCCAGTGGGATATCCTCCTGTACCCAGTGGGATACCCTGCCGTACCCAGTGGGATACCCTGCCGTACCCAGTGGGATATCCTGCCGTACCCAGTGGGATACCCTGCCGACCCAGTGGGATACCCAGTGGGATATCCTGCCGTACCCAGTGGGATATCCTGCCGTACCCAGTGGGATACCCTGCCGACCCAGTGGGATACCCTGCCGTACCCAGTGGGATACCCTGCCGTACCCAGTGGGATATCCTGCCGTACCCAGTGGGATACCCTGCCGACCCAGTGGGATACCCTGCCGACCCAGTGGGATACCCTGCCGTACTCGGTGGGATATCCTGCCGTACCCAGTGGGATATCCTGCCGTACCCGGTGGGATATCCTCCTGTACCCAGTGGGATATCCTGCCGTACCCAGTGGGACATCCTCCTGTACCCAGTGGGATACCCTGCCGTACCCAGATTCTACCCTGCCGTACCCAGATTCTGCCGTACAGAGATTCTGACGTACAGAGATTCTCACAAAAGTTCGCTCTACCGGGGCTCCCGAGTGGCGCGGCTGTCTAAGGTACTGCATCTCAGTCACTACAGACACCCTGGTACAGATACCCTGGTACAGACACCCTTGTTCCATTCCAGGCTGTATCACAACTGGCTGTGATTGGGAGTCCCATAGGGTGGCACACAATTGGCCCAGCGTCGTCCGCGATTGGCCCGGGGTAGGCCATCATTGTAAATAATATTTTGTTCTTATCTGACTTGTCTAGTTAAATACAAGTTAAATATAGCAGTTACCACTGGACAGGGTTTTGGGGCCGGGGAACATCACATTGATGCAAACATATTCTGATCTCTGAAACTGACAGTAAATCTGAACAACTGTCTGTCTATCTATTAGTGAAAAACAGACAGACAAAGAGAGCGAGGCGGAGAGAGAGAGAGAGAGAAAGAGAGGAACACTGCCGCTACCTCGCTCTCCAACCAAGGTGTGTGAATTGAGGAGCGAACTGAAATGACTGAATATCCTGTTCACTTCAGAGTGAGGAGAGTTATTTATATATATTAGAGCGCTGGACAGACAGAGGGAAGAGGAGTGGGAGAGACATGGTTATACTGTATATTAGAGGGCTGGGAAGAGGAGTGGGAGAGAGGGAGAGACATGGTTATACTGTATATTAGAGGGCTGGACAGACAGAGAGAAGAGGAGTGGGAGAGACATGGTTATACTGTATATTAGAGGGCTGGGAGAGGAGTGGGAGAGAGGGAGAGACATGGTTATACTGTATATTAGAGGGCTGGGAAGAGGAGTGGGAGAGACATGGTTATACTATATATTAGAGGGCTGGGGAGAGGAGTGGGAGAGAGGGAGAGACATGGTTATACTGTATATTAGAGGGCTGGACAGACAGAGAGAAGAGGAGTGGGAGAGACATGGTTATACTGTATATTAGAGGGCTGGACAGACAGAGAGAAGAGGAGAGGGAGAGACATGGTTATACTGTATATTAGAGGGCTGGACAGACAGAGAGAAGAGGAGTGGGAGAGACATGGTTATACTGTATATTAGAGGGCTGGACAGACAGAGAGAAGAGGAGAGGGAGAGACATGGTTATACTGTATATTAGAGGGCTGGACAGACAGAGAGAAGAGGAGTGGGAGAGACATGGTTATACTGTATATTAGAGGGCTGGACACAAATCAAATCAAATCAAATGTATTTATATAGCCCTTCGTACATCAGCTGATATCTCAAAGTGCTGTACAGAAACCCAGCCTAAAACCCCAAACAGCAAGCAATGCAGGTGTAGAAGCACGGTGGCTAGGAAAAATTCCCTAGAAAGGCCAAAACTTAGAGAGGAACCAGGCTATGTGGGGTGGCCAGTCCTCTTCTGGCTGTGCCGGGTGGAGATTATAACAGAACATGGCCAAGATGTTCAAATGTTCATAAATGACCAGCATGGTCGAATAATAGTAAGGCAGAACAGTTGAAACTGGAGCAGCAGCATGGCCAGGTGGACTGGGGACAGCAAGGAGTCATCATGTCAGGTAGTCCTGGTGCATGGTCCTAGGGCTCAGGTCCTCCGAGAGAGAGAAAGAAAGAGAGAAGGAGAGAATTAGAGAACGCACACTTAGATTCACACAGGACACCGAATAGGACAGGAGAAGTACTCCAGATATAACAAACTGACCCCAGCCCCCCGACACATAAACTACTGCAGCATAAATACTGGAGGCTGAGACAGGAGGGGTCAGGAGACACTGTGGCCCCATCCGAGGACACCCCCGGACAGGGCCAAACAGGAAGGATATAACCCCACCCACTTTGCCAAAGCACAGCCCCCACACCACTAGAGGGATATCTTCAACCACCAACCTACCATCCTGAGACAAGGCTGAGTATAGCCCACAAAGATCTCCGCCACGGCACAACCCAAGGGGGGGCGCCAACCCAGACAGGATGACCACAACAGTGAATCAACCCACTCAGGTGACGCACCCCCTCCAGGGACGGCATGAGAGAGCCCCAGTAAGCCAGTGACTCAGCCCCTGTAATAGGGTTAGAGGCAGAGAATCCCAGTGGAAAGAGGGGAACCGGCCAGGCAGAGACAGCAAGGGCGGTTCGTTGCTCCAGAACCTTTCCGTTCACCTTCCCACTCCTGGGCCAGACTACACTCAATCATATGACCCACTGAAGAGATGAGTCTTCAGTAAAGACTTAAAGGTTGAGACCGAGTTTGCGTCTCTGACATGGATAGGCAGACCGTTCCATAAAAATGGAGCTCTATAGGAGAAAGCCCTGCCTCCAGCTGTTTTCTTAGAAATTCTAGGGACAATTAGGAGGCCTGCGTCTTGTGACCGTAGCGTACGTGTAGGTATGTACGGCAGGACCAAATCAGAGAGATAGGTAGGAGCAAGCCCATGTAATGCTTTGTAGGTTAGCAGTAAAACCTTGAAATCAGCCCTTGCTTTGACAGGAAGCCAGTGTAGAGAGGCTAGCACTGGAGTAATATGATCAAATTTTCTTGTTCTAGTCAGGATTCTAGCAGCCGTATTTAGCACTAACTGAAGTTTATTTAGTGCTTTATCCGGGTAGCCGGAAAGTAGAGCATTGCAGTAGTCTAACCTAGAAGTGACAAAAGCATGGATTCATTTTTCTGCATCATTTTTGGACAGAAAGTTTCTGATTTTTGCAATGTTACATAGATGGAAAAAAGCTGTCCTCGAAATGGTCTTGATATGTTCTTCAAAAGAGACACACAGAGGAGTGGGAGAGAGGGAGAGAGATGGTTATACTGTGGAGTCCGGTTCCCTTAATAAAGATGAGAAAAAATGACTATAAAATAAATAAAAATACTGAGCTATATTGTATTTTATTTAAAAAAAAGTTGTATTATATTATACTAATACAATTGCTCAGATAAATATTTTTTTTCTTCTCAAAAAGCTAAGGGTGATAAGTTTTGACACCCCTGTTTTCAATACCTTTCAACGCATCACCTTGTGAGGATCAAGGCACTGGGCTTTTTCCTAAAATGTTTTATGAGTTGGAGAACCCATTGGAAGGGATCGTAGACCATTCCTCCGTACAGAATCCTTCCAGATCCTTGATATCCTTCGTCTGTACTTATGTTCTACACTCTTCACTTCAAACCACAGGTTTTCAATAGGTTTCAAGTCCAGAGACTGAGATGGCCATTACAAAATGATGATTTTGTGTCCAGTTAACCATTTCTTTGTGGATTTTGATGTGTGCTTGGGGTTATTGTCTTGCTGGAAGATCAACTTGTGGCCAAGTTCCAGCCTCCTGGTAGAGGCCACCAGGTTTTTGGCTAAAATGTCCTGGTACTAGGTCAAGTTTGTGATGTCCTTGACCATAACATCATAGATCCAGCAACATATTTTACAGTAGGTTTGAGGTTATTTTCTGTATTCTCATCTCGACAAACTCACCACTGGCCAAAGGGCTCTATTTCTACGTCATCCAACAAACGTAAACGCCTGGAGTTTAACTAAGCGGTGTTGGCACTTGGATTGGAACCAGTGCTGTGGTCAGATGACATGAAAATAGAGCCCTTTGGCCACGCCAACTAGTGGTGGATTTGGCGTCTAAATTATTACCTGTTAAACAACATCTCTTTCTCTGGGAAATGGTATTGGTATAAAATAATATAATTTCCCCATTTTGTTGAGGATACAATATAATATCTATATTATTTTATACAGTCTGTTTTGCTAATCTTTATCAAGAGTGCCAATCATTTCAGACCCCACTGTACATTAGAGGGCTGGAGAGTCAGTCTATATATATCTGTGCTGCTCTCCATCCATCCTGCGCAGGGTCCGAGCCAAAAGAAAAACTCCCCTTTCAACACCTCATCAGACTGCTATAAATACCCACCTCAGGGTGGTAGGATGTGTGTATGTATGTGCGTGTGCGTGTATACGTGCGTGGGTATAAGTGTGACGGGGTTGAGAGACGCGTGGTTCAAATTAACAGAACAGGAAGTGGTGAAATAGCACAGGAAGTGACATCATTGGTCAGCAATGCACATGTTCCTGTTGTGGGTTTCAGGCATGGCTAAAATAAAGAAGTGTAGTATGTGAAATGGTGTATGATGCGTTGTGTAGTTATGGTTTGAGTTCAGTCTTTATTGTCAGTCCCGCTGTGCAGATGATCAGATGTTTAACAGCTCAGGAACCACATCATTATTATATAGCTATCTCCTCTGATGTGGGGCATAACTTCTACTAGCTATCTCCTCTGATGTGGGGCATAACTTCTACTAGCTATCTCCTCTGATGTAGGGCATAACTTCTACTAGCTATCTCCTCTGATGTGGGGCATAACTTCTACTAGCTATCTCCTCTGATGTGGGGCATAACTTCTACTAGCTATCTCCTCTGATGTAGGGCATAACTTCTACTAGCTATCTCCTCTGATGTGGGCCATAACTTCTACTAGCTATCTCCTCTGATGTAGGGCATAACTTCTACTAGCTATCTCCTCTGATGTGGGGCATAACTTCTACTAGCTATCTCCTCTGATGTAGGGCATAACTTCTACTAGCTATCTCCTCTGATGTAGGGCATAACTTCTACTAGCTATCTCCTCTGATGTGGGGCATAACTTCTACTAGCTATCTCCTCTGATGTGGGGCATAACTTCTACTAGCTATCTCCTCTGATGTAGGGCATAACTTCTACTAGCTATCTCCTCTGATGTAGGGCATAACTTCTACTAGCTATCTCCTCTGATGTAGGGCATAACTTCTACTAGCTATCTCCTCTGATGTGGGGCATAACTTCTACTAGCTATCTCCTCTGATGTAGGGCATAACTTCTACTAGCTATCTCCTCTGATGTGGGCCATAACTTCTACTAGCTATCTCCTCTGATGTAGGGCATAACTTCTACTAGCTATCTCCTCTGATGTAGGGCATAACTTCTACTAGCTATCTCCTCTGATGTAGGGCATAACTTCTACTAGCTATCTCCTCTGATGTAGGGCATAACTTCTACTAGCTATCTCCTCTGATGTGGGGCATAACTTCTACTAGCTATCTCCTCTGATGTAGGGCATAACTTCTACTAGCTATCTCCTCTGATGTAGGGCATAACTTCTACTAGCTATCTCCTCTGATGTGGGGCATAACTTCTACATTTGTATTGTTATAGCTATCTCCTCTGATGTAGGGCATAACTTCTACATTTGTATTGTTATAGCTATCTCCTCTGATGTAGGGCATAACTTCTACATTTGTATTGTTATAGCTATCTCCTCTGATGTAGGGCATAACTTCTACATTTGTATTGTTATAGCTATCTCCTCTGACGTAGGGCATAACTTCTACATTTGTATTGTTATAGCTATCTCCTAAGATGTAGGGCATAACTTCTACATTTGTATTGTTATAGCTATCTCCTAAGATGTGGGGCATAACTTCTACATTTGTATTGTTATAGCTATCTCCTAAGATGTGGGGCATAACTTCTACATTTGTATTGTTATAGCTATCTCCTAAGATGTGGGGCATAACTTCTACATTTGTATTGTTATAGCTATCTCCTAAGATGTGGGGCATAACTTCTACATTTGTATTGCTGTTGCTAGTTTTTCTAACTAAACTGTACACTGTGTATATTGCAGTGTAATGTGATGCTGTCTGCCTGTCTGTCCTGTCCTATGTGATGTAGATGGGTCGTCTGGATAAGAACCACCCGTTGGTGACTGGCCATACTGGGCCTGTCCTGGACATCGACTGGTGCCCTCACAACGACAACATCCTGGCATCCTGCTCAGAAGACACCACAGCCATGGTAAGGCTGGCAGTGTGTGTGTGTGTGTGTGTGTGTGATATCATAGGAAACCATTATAATGTATCAACTGTCAGCGTTTTTAAGAACTGTCCCTGGTCTGCTGTTCATCTAACGATCTGTTAAACCAAAGGTCCTGACTCTCCGTAGTCAGTAATGATCCCATGAGGAGAACTATAGTACTGTAGTGTGGGATGTTAGCCTCGGTGTCCTGCCTAAATGCCTCACTTATAACAAGGGCTGAGGACTCAGGTTTGGTGTGTGTGGGAAAATAGAAAGGTGGGTGGTGTTAGGGGGACAGCGTGGTAGGTGGAGGGAAGGGGTGCTGCCTGCAGAGGGATGGGGTGTGTGGGGGGGGGGGGGGGGGGTTGTTGGGGTAATGGCTGGTTGGTATTTATAAACATGTGTTAACACAGCTCCCCTGAATACCCCTCTGCCTCATCCACCAATCAGATGACAGAGCCTCTCAGGATGAGCAGGGATGAGATATCAAAGCTGTGTGTGTGTGTGTCTGTGTGTGTGTGTGTGTGTGCGTGTGTGTGTGTGCGTGTCTGTGTGTCTGTGTGTGTTTGCAAGGAATGTGGTTTATCAGACCTAGTGCTACAGTCCTCCAAGACCTTGCATCACAAGGGCAGCACAAGGACAAGTGTGTGTGTGTGTGTGTGTGTGTTTTCTTGCGTTCTGGTTTTATCAAAGAAGGAACGTGTTGATGGAAACAAGGGATTTTGTGATAAAGAACACATATAGTATATATTACAGTGAAATCAAGCTAAAGGAGTAGATATCATATGGTGATACAGTCAGTAGGATTCAAACCAGAGGTTCTGTCTTGTAATGGCTGCTTGTGTGAACTAATGATGTACAGCACTGGCTGTTTATGATTCCATTTGTTACTACACTGATGCCTTTGTGTGTTCTGGAAATGGGATAGAGCATGGTCGGTCAGTCGCGGTCGGTCCCAGCTCTCTTCAGGTCATTGACCAGGTCCTGCCGTGTAGTTCTGGGCTGATCCCTCACGATCATTGATGCCCCACGAGGTGAGCTCTTGCATGGAGCCCCAGACCGAGGGTGATTGACCGTCATCTTGAACTTTTTTCATTTTCTAATAATTGCGCCAACAGTTGTTGCCTTCTCACCAAGCTGCTTGCCTATTGTCCTGTAGCCCATCCCAGCCTTGTGCAGGTCTACAATTTAACCCTGATGTCCTTACACAGCTCTCTGGTCTTGGCCATTGTGGAGAGGTTGGAGTCTGTTTGATTGAGTGTGTGGACAGGTGTCTTTTATACAAGTAACGAGTTCAAACAGGTGCAGTTAATACAGGTAATGAGTGGAGAACAGGAGGGCTTCTTAAAGAAAAACTAACAGGTTTGTGAGAGACGGAATTCTTACTGGTTGGTAGGTGATCAAATACTTATGTCATGCAATAAAATGCAAATTAATTACTTAAAAATCATACAATGTGATTTTCTGGATTTTTGTTTTTAGATTCCGTCTCTCACAGTTGAAGTGTACCTATGATAAAAAATGACAGACCTCTACATGCTTTGTAAGTAGGAAAACCTGCAAAATCGGCAGTGTTTCAAATACTTGTTCTCCCCACTGTAGATAGCAGCTGTCCAGGCTTGACATTGTGACCAGAGAAGAAGGCCTTAGCTGTAATGTCATCCTTTGGATTTCACAGACAAAAAGACATGGCTTACTGGGCCAGCTAACTTGGCTATCATTAGAGTGTGATTATGTGTGTGTGAAGGGGGGAGAGAGAGTGTGTGTTTGTGTTTGAAAACACACACACACACACACACCAAAAATTGGTGAGGGGGGGTGGTTGGAGTAGCACATTTAATTGAATTAAGTATGGAAAATTTTTCTCTAAGATATAGTACTGGAATTAGGTCATAGTAATGTTCTTTGTGTCCCAATGTGTAACGGTATTATGTGTCCCCCTGTTCCCCTGTAGGTGTAACGTTGTATTGTGTCCAAGTGTAGGTGTAACAATATTATGTGTCCCCCTGTATATATAACATTGTATTGTGTCCCTGTGTAGGTGTAACATTATTATGTGTCCCCCTGTATGTATAACATTGTATTGTGTCCCTGTGTAGGTGTAAGATTATTATGTGTCCCCCTGTAGCTGTAACATTGTATTGTGTCCCTGTGTAGGTGTAACATTATTATGTGTCCCCCTGTAGCTGTAACATTGTATTGTGTCCCTGTGTAGGTGTAACATTATTATGTGTCCCCCTGTAGCTGTAACATTGTATTGTGTCCCTGTGTAGCTGTAACATTGTATTGTGTCCCTGTGTAGGTGTAACATTATTATGTGTCCCCCTGTATGTATAACATTGTATTGTGTCCCTGTGTAGGTGTAACATTATTATGTGTCCCCCTGTAGCTGTAACATTGTATTGTGTCCCTGTGTAGGTGTAACATTATTATGTGTCCCCCTGTAGCTGTAACATTGTATTGTGTCCCTGTGTAGCTGTAACATTGTATTGTGTCCCTGTGTAGCTGTAACATTATTATGTGTCCCCCTGTAGCTGTAACATTGTATTGTGTCCCTGTGTAGCTGTAACATTATTATGTGTCCCCCTGTAGCTGTAACATTGTATTGTGTCCCTGTGTAGCTGTAACAATAGAATGGGTTTCTCCATTCAAGTTAATGATGGCATAATGGGTGGACTGGCGGCCATGTTTGGGTGTACCCATAGGAGCAAAGCAGGAAGTAAAAGCTACAGTAGGTTGAAGACCTAGAGAATGATAGAGGCCTCTAGTGGCCAGAAGACCGTTATAGCATGGGCAGTGTCATTGAGGACTTCCACCATGGCATATATCATTATATTATATTATTAAAGTAGTCAACTGGGATGGGATTCCTATGGGTTATAACCTAAATGGCGCGGCCCATGCTGTCACAGACACTATAATGGCACAGATATAAAAATGAGTCCTCTATCTATCTCTATGGTTGAAGATGACTAAGGTGAAGACAACAAGACCTCTATCTATCTCTATTGTTGAAAATGACTAAGGTGAAGACAACGAGACCTCTCATCCAATGGGTTTTGAGAGGGAGGAGAGAAGACGTGAGGAATATGATCTATCTCTATGGTTGAAGATGACTAAGGTGAAGGCAATGAGACCTCTATCTATCTCTATGGTTGAAGATGACTAAGGTGAAGACAATGAGACCTCTATCTATCTCTATGGTTGAAAATGACTAAGGTGAAGACAATGAGACCTCTATCTATCTCTATGGTTGAAGGTGACTAAGGTGAAGACAACGAGACCTCTATCTATCTCTATGGTTGAAGATGACTAAGGTGAAGACAATGAGACCTCTATCTATCTCTATGGTTGAAGATGACTAATGTGAAGACAATGAGACCTCTATCTATCTCTATGGTTGAAGGTGACTAAGGTGAAGACAACGAGACCTCTATCTATCTCTATGGTTGAAGATGACTAAGGTGAAGACAATGAGACCTCTATCTATCTCTATGGTTGAAGATGACTAAGGTGAAGACAACGAGACCTCTATCTATCTCTATGGTTGAAGCTGACTAAGGTGAAGACAACGAGACCTCTCATCCAATGGGTTTTGAGAGGGAGGAGAGAAGACGTGAGGAAATGCAATTGAGATTCTCCCCTTTGTTACCTTCAGCCGAGAGTAAAAGCAGGAAGTCAATCTGGGGCGGCAGGGTAGCCTAGTGGTTAGAGAGTTGGACTAGTAACCGGAAAGGTTGCAAGTTCAAACCCCTGAGCTGATAAGGTACAATCTGTCGTTCTGCCCCTGAACAGGCAGTTAACCCACTGTTCCTAGGCTGTCATTGAAAATAAAACTTTGTTCTTAACTGACTTAGTTAAATAAAGATTAAAAAAACAAATCTGTTCAGCACCTACACGTGCTGAAATTTGTTGAATCAACTCAACTGACATTACAAAAAATACATTGCATGAGCCGCATCATTTAAAGGAATATTCTACATTACCATGGAAATTATTGTGTCACAAAACCAAGCAGCCATTTGCGAATGTACCCGTGATACTGTATATAATGACGAGATGATCTCCCCCTTAACAATGCGAGACGTCCCAAATAGCGGGGAGGCAGGTGATCTCCTTATCGCTACATTCCCGCGTGGACAAATTTTGACGCCATGAGTCAACTCATACATGAATATAGATATGGCATATCTCCATGAGTCTACCAGTCAAATTGCCAGGCTTAGAGGATCCAAAACCGTTCTAGTTATTCTATTTCTATGCGTGTAACGTCGTTATGTGTCATCCTTTAGGTCGTGTAACGTCGTTATGTGTCATCATTTAGGCGTGTAACGTCGTTATGTGTCATCCTTTAGGCGTGTAACGTCGTTATGTGTCATCCTTTAAGCGGGTAACGTCGTTATGTGTCATCCTTTAGGCGTGTAACGTCGTTATGTGTCATCCTTTAGGCGGGTAACGTTGTTATGTGTCATCCTTTAGGCGTGTAACGTCATTATGTGTCATCCTTTAGGCGTGTAACATTGTTATGTGTCATCCTTTAGGCGTGTAACGTCGTTATGTGTCATCCTTTAGGCGTGTAACGTTGTTATGTGTCATCCTTTAGGCGTGTAACGTTATGTGTCATCCTTTAGGTGTGTAACGTCGTTATGTGTCATCCTTTAGGCGTGTAATGTTATGTGTCATCCTTTAGGCGTGTAACGTCGTTATGTGTCATCCTTTAGGCGTGTAATGTTATGTGTCATCCTTTAGGCGTGTAACGTCGTTATGTGTCATCCTTTAGGCGTGTAATGTCGTCATGTGTCATCCTTTAGGCGTGTAACGTCGTTATGTGTCATCCTTTAGGCGTGTAATGTTGTTATGTGTCATCCTTTAGGTGTGTAACGTTGTTATGTGTCATCCTTTAGGCGTGTAATGTCGTTATGTGTCATCCTTTAGGTCGTGTAACGTCGTTATGTGTCATCCTTTAGGCGTGTAACGTCGTTATGTGTCATCCTTTAGGTGTGTAACGTTATGTGTCATCCTTTAGGTGTGTAACGTTATGTGTCATCCTTTAGGCGTGTAACGTCGTTATGTGTCATCCTTTAGGTGTGTAACGTTGTTATGTGTCATCCTTTAGGCGCGTAACGTCGTTATGTGTCATCCTTTAGGCGCGTAACGTCGTTATGTGTCATCCTTTAGGCATGTAATGTTATGTGTCATCCTTTAGGCATGTAACGTCGTTGTGTCATCCTTTAGGCGTGTAACGTCGTTATGTGTCATCCTTTAGGCTCGTAACGTTATGTGTCATCCTTTAGGTCGTGTAACGTTATGTGTCATCCTTTAGGCTCGTAACGTTATGTGTCATCCTTTAGGTCGTGTAACGTTATGTGTCATCCTTTAGGCGTGTAACGTCGTTATGTGTCATCCTTTAGGTCGTGTAACGTTATGTGTCATCCTTTAGGCTCGTAACGTTATGTGTCATCCTTTAGGCGTGTAACGTTATGTGTCATCCTTTAGGTCGTGTAACGTTGTGTGTCATCCTTTAGGCGTGTAACGTCGTTATGTGTCATCATTTAGGCGGGTAACGTTATGTGTCATCCTTTAGGTGTGTAACATCGTTATGTGTCATCATTTAGGCGGGTAACGTTATGTGTCATCCTTTAGGTGTGTAACATCGTTATGTGTCATCATTTAGGCGGGTAACGTTATGTGTCATCCTTTAGGCAGGTAACGTTATGTGTCATCATTTAGGCGGGTAACGTTATGTGTCATCCTTTAGGCGTGTAACGTTATGTGTCATCCTTTAGGTCGTGTAACGTTATGTGTCATCCTTTAGGCTCGTAACGTTATGTGTCATCCTTTAGGTCGTGTAACGTTATGTGTCATCCTTTAGGCGTGTAACGTCGTTATGTGTCATCCTTTAGGTCGTGTAACGTTATGTGTCATCCTTTAGGCTCGTAACGTTATGTGTCATCCTTTAGGCGCGTAACGTTATGTGTCATCCTTTAGGTCGTGTAACGTTGTGTGTCATCCTTTAGGTGTGTAACGTCGTTATGTGTCATCATTTAGGCGGGTAAAGTTATGTGTCATCCTTTAGGTGTGTAACATCGTTATGTGTCATCATTTAGGTCGTGTAACATTGTGTGTCGTCCTTTAGGTGTGTAACGTCGTTATGTGTCATCATTTAGGCGGGTAAAGTTATGTGTCATCCTTTAGGTGTGTAACATCGTTATGTGTCATCATTTAGGTCGTGTAACGTTGTGTGTCATCCTTTAGGTGTGTAACGTCGTTATGTGTCATCATTTAGGCGGGTAAAGTTATGTGTCATCCTTTAGGTGTGTAACGTCGTTATGTGTCATCCTTTAGGTGTGTAACGTCGTTATGTGTCATCCTTTAGGCGCGTAACGTTATGTGTCATCCTTTAGGCGTGTATGTCGTTATGTGTCATCCTTTAGGTCGTGTAACGTCGTTATGTGTCATCCTTTAGGTCGTGTAACGTCGTTATGTGTCATCCTTTAGGTCGTGTAACGTCGTTATGTGTCATCCTTTAGGTCGTGTAACGTCGTTATGTGTCATCCTTTAGGCGCGTAACGTTGTTATGTGTCATCCTTTAGGTGTGTAACGTCGTTATGTGTCATCCTTTAGGTGTGTAACGTTGTTATGTGTCATCCTTTAGGTGTGTAACGTTGTTATGTGTCATCCTTTAGGCGTGTAACGTTATGTGTCATCCTTTAGGTCGTGTAACGTCGTTATGTGTCATCCTTTAGGTCGTGTAACGTCGTTATGTGTCATCCTTTAGGTCGTGTAACGTTATGTGTCATCCTTTAGGCTCGTAACGTTATGTGTCATCCTTTAGGCGCGTAACGTTATGTGTCATCCTTTAGGTCGTGTAACGTTGTGTGTCATCCTTTAGGTGTGTAACGTCGTTATGTGTCATCATTTAGGCGGGTAAAGTTATGTGTCATCCTTTAGGTGTGTAACATCGTTATGTGTCATCATTTAGGTCGTGTAACATTGTGTGTCGTCCTTTAGGTGTGTAACGTCGTTATGTGTCATCATTTAGGCGGGTAAAGTTATGTGTCATCCTTTAGGTGTGTAACATCGTTATGTGTCATCATTTAGGTCGTGTAACGTTGTGTGTCATCCTTTAGGTGTGTAACGTCGTTATGTGTCATCATTTAGGCGGGTAAAGTTATGTGTCATCCTTTAGGTGTGTAACGTCGTTATGTGTCATCCTTTAGGTGTGTAACGTCGTTATGTGTCATCCTTTAGGCGCGTAACGTTATGTGTCATCCTTTAGGCGTGTATGTCGTTATGTGTCATCCTTTAGGTCGTGTAACGTCGTTATGTGTCATCCTTTAGGTCGTGTAACGTCGTTATGTGTCATCCTTTAGGTCGTGTAACGTCGTTATGTGTCATCCTTTAGGTCGTGTAACGTCGTTATGTGTCATCCTTTAGGCGCGTAACGTTGTTATGTGTCATCCTTTAGGTGTGTAACGTCGTTATGTGTCATCCTTTAGGTGTGTAACGTTGTTATGTGTCATCCTTTAGGTGTGTAACGTTGTTATGTGTCATCCTTTAGGCGTGTAACGTTATGTGTCATCCTTTAGGTCGTGTAACGTCGTTATGTGTCATCCTTTAGGTCGTGTAACGTCGTTATGTGTCATCCTTTAGGCGCGTAACGTTATATTGTTGGGTGAAGTTCGTATATTCACTCTGGCCATCTACTCCGATTTCAGAGCACTCTCATCTAACTGTGCCTGGAGCGCAGAATAACTGATGAATTTAAAACGCTCAACACCCGTTGAATACGGCCGGTGCCAGTAAATGTCGGCAAAAAAAAAATAGTAATTGAATTGTTGCCAGCAGCACAGTTACAGTCACCAACACTCTGGAAAACATGAAAACAGCCTAACCGGCTCTGCTAGGATGAGTAAAATGGTCAGAGTAAGATGTTTTCTCTCATTTGTGTCTGGAAATAGCTAGCCAACGTTAGCCAGTTAGCTTGGGTGCTTGACTGTCGTGCTCGGATTAACGCTACTCCTCGGCCAGAGCGTCCAGTGTGCGCTCTGAACGCTCCGAGAGCAAATGCTCTGAATTTGCGAACACCCAGAGGTCACTCTAAGCGAGCTCCAGATTGAATTTACGAACGCCCAGAGGTCACTCTGAGCGCGCTCCAGATTGAATTTACGAACGCCCAGAGGTCACTCTGAGCGCGCTCCAGATTGAATTTACGAACGCCCAGAGGTCACTCTGAGCGCGCTCCAGATTGAATTTACGAACGCCCAGAGCGCTCCAGATTGAATTTGCGAACACCCAGAGGTCACTCTGAGCGCGCTCCAGATTGAATTTACGAACACCCAGAGGTCAGTCTGAGCGCGCTCCAGATTGAATTTATGAACGCCCAGAGGTCACTCTGAGCGCGCTCCAGATTGAATTTACGAACGCCCAGAGGTCACTCTGAGCGCGCTCCAGATTGAATTTACGAACGCCCAGAGGTCACACTGAGCGCGCTCCAGATTGAATTTGCGAACACCCAGAGGTCACTCTGAGCGCGCTCCAGATTGAATTTATGAACGCCCCGAGCGCTCCAGATTGAATTTACGAACGCCCAGAGGTCACTCTGAGCGCGCTCCAGATTGAATTTATGAACGCCCCGAGCGCTCCAGATTGAATTTACGAACGCCCAGAGGTCACTCTGAGCGCGGTCCAGATTGAATTTACGAACACACCAATTGTGTCCTCCTGTAGGTGTAACATTGTATTGTGTCCTCCTGTAGGTGTAACATTGTATTGTGTCCCCTTATTCATGGGTTGCACGTTTCATCACAATATTGTTTGTAACATTCGTTTTAGGACTGCTGCCCTTTAGGCACTGATGAATATTTGATCGAAAATGCATTACTGTGGCTTGGAAATACAATAACATTTCTAAAAGGAGACAGATAATTATAGGAAAACCTTTTGCCATTGTGATGTTGTCAGATTGACTTTAGATGCAGTACAACGTTAGCTAGCTAGCTATGATTGAGGAGAGACCAATCGGATGTTCGTGCTCCCAGCAAAGCTTACATTAGCCAGCAATTTCTTTTTTTATTTCTTTGGGGGAAAAAATTACCCCTTTTTCTCCCCAATTTCGTGGTATCCAATTGTTTAGTAGCTACTATCTTGTCTCATCGCTACAACTCCAGTACGGGCTCGGGAGAGACGAAGGTTGAAAGCCATGCGTCCTCCGATACACAACCCAACCAAGCCGCACTGCTTCTTAACACAGCGCGCATCCAACCCGGAAGCCATCCGCACCAATGTGTCGGAGGAAACACTGTGCACCTGGCAGCCTTGGTTAGCGCGCACTGCGCCCGGCCCGCCACAGGAGTCGCTGGTGCGCGATGAGACAAGGATTTCCCTACTGTCCAAACCCTCCTTAACCCGGACGGCGCAAGGCCAATTGTGTGTCGCCCCACGGACCTCCCGGTCGCGGCCGGTTACGACAGAGCCTGGGCGCGAATCCAGAGTCTCTGTGCCACCCGGGAGGCCTAGCCAGCTATTTCTGACAAACATTGGCAGCTAATGACAACATTGCCATCTGTCTGAAGTAAATTTGACGGCATGATAATGAGGGCAAAGTTATTTCCAACTAAATATTTGCCTACTTTAGCAATGTTATTGTATTTCCAGGCAAAACGGTCATTAGCCTCCGTTAGCCTCTGTTAGCCTCCGTTAGCCTCTTTTAGCCTCTGTTAGCCTCTGTTCAAAATGACCGGGCTTATCCTGACTTTTGGGCACTACACGGCTTGAGAAAGTTCACAACATGACGTGACCAAGTGTTGGAGGTGCGACCTATAGATGTAACGTTGCTTTTCCCCCCTCTAGGTGGAACATTATTTTGTGTCCTTCTATAGATGTAATGTATTTTTGTGTCCCCCTGTAGTTGATAAAGTTATATTGTGTCCCTCTGCAGGTGTGGCAGATCCCTGACCAGATGGGGACCCGGCCCATATCAGAGCCCATCGTGGTCCTGGAGGGACACTCCAAACGCGTCGGCATTGTCACCTGGCACCCCACCGCACGCAACATACTACTCACTGCAGGTACACACAGACACACACACACACACAATCATGCACTCACTCACACACTTTCTCACCCTACTCCTCCCTCCCTACCCCCAGGCAGTGATAACCTGATAATAATCTGGAACGTGGGAACTGGCGAGGCGCTCATCTCCATGGACGACCACCCAGACCTCATCTACAACGTCAGCTGGAACCGTAACGGCAGCCTGTTCTGCACTACCTGTAAAGACCGACGCCTCCGTGTATGTGACCCCCGCAAGAGAGAGGTGGTCGCGGTGAGTTGGTGAATGGGGGAGCTGGGGGGGAAGAAATTAAGATGACAGGGTAAGAGAGAGGTGGTCTCAGAGAGGTAAAAGGTCACAGTTCCCCAGACCTAGTCTCTGTACTCAAAGTGAGTGATTCTTATTTACAATAACGACATGGCAAAAGGCCCCCAGTGGAGACGGGGGACAATAACAAAACAAAAGACAATGGAAGACACAATGGACAACACAGACAGAAGACACTGGCAACAGCACATGTACAACAGCAAACGATCAGTGGAATTGTGTGTGTGTGTGTGTGTGTGTGTGTGTGTGTGTGTGTGTGTGTGTGTGTGTGTGAAGTAAAACAACATACTTCCTTACATAAGGCAATGCAAACTAGTGACATTGGGTGACAACTACACACATTTATGTATTTCACATGACTGGGAGTACAGATATGCATATGCAAGCTTTAAGTTCTACGGCTTTACACATCACTGGCAATCTGAAATGGTCCACCCACACAGACAGTGTGGTGAATAACCTCAGGAGACTGAAGACATTTAAATGCACCATTGAGAGCATTCTGTTGGGCTGTTATCCCCGCCTGGTATGGAAATGCTCTAGGCTCTAACCAATGGTGCGGGAAAAAAAGTGTGTGTGTGTGTGTGTGTGTAGGTAAGTAAAGATAAAAACAGTAGAAAGACATTAAAAAAAGAATAGAAGGCTATATACAGACACCTGTTAGTCAGGCTTATTGAGGTAGTATGTACATGTATCGTTAAAGTGACTGTGCATATATGATGAACAGAGAGTAGCAGAAGTGTAAAAAGAGGGGTTGGCGGGTGGTGGGACAATATGCAGATAGCCCGGTTAGCCAATGTGCGGGAGCACTGGTTGGTCGGGCCAATTTAGGTAGTATGTACATGATTGTATAGTATATACACTATATATACAAAAGTATGTGGACACCCCTTCAAATTAGTGGATTTGGCTATTTCAGCCACACCTGTTGCTGACAGGTATATAAAATTGAGCACACATCCATGCGATCTCCATAGACAAACATTCTCAGTAGAATGGCCTTACTGAAGAGCTAAGTGACTTTCAACGTGGCACCGTCATAGGATACCACCTTTACAAGTCAGTTCGTCATTTTTTTTTCCTGCTGTAGATGCCTCGGTCAACTGTAAGTGTTGTTATTGTGAAGTGGAAATGTCTAGGAGCAACAACGGCTCAGCCTCAAAGTGGTAGGCCACACAAGCTCACAGAACGGGACCTACGAGTGCTGAAGCGTGTAGCTCGTCTGTCCTCGGTTGCAACACTCAATACCGAGTTCCAAACTGCCTCTGGTAGCAACGTCAGTTAATGCTACAGCATACATTCTAGACGATTCTGTGCTTCCAACTTTGTGGCAACAGTTTGGGGAAGGCCATTTCCTGTTTTAGCATGACAATGCCCCCCAGGCACAAAGCGAGGTCCATAAAAAAAAGGTTTGTCGAGATCAGTGTGGAAAAACTTGACTGGCCTGCAGAGAGCCCTGACCTCAACCCCATCAAACACCTTTGGGATGAATTGGAACGCCGACTGCGAGGCAGGCCTAATCACCCAACATCAGTGCCCGACAACACTGATGCTCTTGTGGCTGAATGGAAGCAAGTCCCCGCAACAATGTTCCAACATCTAGTGGAAAGCCTTCCCAGAAGAGTGGAGGCTGTTTTAGCAGCAAAGAGGTGGAGGACCAACTACATATTAATGCCTATGATTTTGGAATGAGATGTTTGATGAACAGGTGTCCACATACTTTGTCATGTAGTGTATATATACATATTATACTCCATTGCGCGATCTAATATTTTTATATTTCTTCATTCCATTCTTTTACATGTTGATTTGTGTATATTGTTGCGTATTGTTAGATATTACTGCCGCGGCTTTTGTGGAGCGATGGGTAACGATGCTTCGAGGGGTGACTGTTGTTGATGTGTGCAGAGGGTCCCTGGTTTGCACCCGGGTATGGGCGAGGGGACGGTCTAAAGTTATACTGTTACATTGGTGGTAGGAACACAAGCATTTAGTGTGACCACCATTTGCCTCATGCAGCACGACACATCTCCTTCGCTTTGAGTTTATCAGCTGTTGGTTGTGGACTTTAAAATGTTGTCCCACTCCTATTCTGTCGTACACGTCGATCCAGAGCATCCCAAACATGCTCATTGGGTGACATGTCTGGTGAGTATGCAGGCCATGGAATAACTGGGACATTTTCAGCTTCCAGGAATTTCGTACAGACCCTTGCGACATGGGGCTGTGCATTATCATGCTGAATGAGGTGATGGCAGTGGATGAAAGGCACAGCAATGGGCCTCAGGATCTCGTCACGGTATCTCTGTGCATTCAAATTGCCATCGGTTAAAATGCAATTGTGTTCGTTGTCCATAGCTTATGACTGCCTGCCCATACCATAACCCCACCGCCACCGTGGGGCCCTCTGTTCACAACGTTGACATCAGCAAACTTCCCGCCCACACAATGCCATACACGCTACGCTGTCTACCATCTGCCCGGTACAGTTGAAACTGGGGTTAATCCATGAAGACCACACTTCTCCAGCGTGACAGTGGCCATCTAAGGTGAGCATTTGCCCACTGAAGCCGGTTACGACGCCAAACTGCAGTCAGAGGTCAAGACCCCGGTGAGGATGACGAGCATGCAAAAAAAACTTCCCTGAGATGGTCTCAGAACTTTTTCAGTTGTGCAAAGCCACACTCACATTAGCTGTCCGGGTGGCTGGTGTCGGTTGAAGAAGCCAGATGTGGATGTCCTGGGCTGGCATGTTTGCACTTGGTCTGCAATGTGAGGCCGGTTGGACGTACTGCCAAATTATCTAAAACGACGTTGGAGGCGGCTTATGGTAAAGAAACAAACATTCAATTCTCTGGCAACAGTTCTGGTGGACATTCCTGCAGTCAGCATGCCAATTGCACACTTCCTCAAAACTTGAGACGTCTGTGGCATTATGTTGTGTGACATAACTGCACATTTTAAAGTGGCCTGAAAGTGTAATGATCATGCTTTTTAATCAGCCTCTAGATATGCCACAAGTGTCAGGTGGATGGATTATCTTGGCAAAGGAGATATGCTCACCAACAGGGATGTAAACAAATTTGTGCACAAAATTTGAGATAAATAACACTTTACATGTTGCGTTTATATTTTTGTTCAGTGTAGATATTTAGTCCAAATCGTGCAGGCCTCAATGGGACTGCTTGTGCTTTCACAGAAGCCATGATGAGCCCTCTTTCCACCTTGATGGGTGCTCTGTACTCTGTTAGTGATGTCTGTCTTGTGCGTTCGGTCCAATAGGAGAGGATGGCTCCACACGACGGGATCCGACCGATGAGGGCCATCTTTACCAGAGACGGAAACCTGTTCACTACCGGCTTCACCAGGATGAGTCAGAGAGAGCTGGGCTTGTGGGACCCGGTAACACACACAGACAAATACACACGAGCACACACACGACACATATGGACACACATGCATGCAACCTCACTCGTAATTCCTCTTGCAGGACAGTGAACATCGGCCCAATGAATTCCTCTCGTCCCTCTTCTCTCATCTTGTCCTTCTTTGCTCTGTTCCTACCAGACAAGTTTTGAGGAGCCCATTGCACTGCTGGAGTTGGATACAAGTAACGGTGTGTTGTTACCGTACTACGACCCAGACACCAACATGGTTTACCTCTGTGGAAAGGTATAAAACACACACACACACACACACACACACACACACACACACACACACACACACACACACACACACACACACACACACACACACAGTAAAACAGTATTATCCATTACCTTGATACTACTACTGTAAATCCTCCCCTCCCCTCTTCTTTCCCACCCTTCCCCTCCCCTCCTCTCCCTCCCCTCCCTTCCCCCTTTCCTCCTCTCCTTTCCTCCTCTCCCCCTCTCATTTCCTCCTCTCCCCTCCCTTCTTCTCCCCTCTCCTTTCCTCCTCTGACCTCCCCTCCCCTCTCTTCTACTCACTCCTCCCCTCCTATCTAGGGGGACAGTAGTATCCGGTACTTTGAGATAACAGAGGAGCCTCCCTATGTCCACTACCTCAGTACCTTCAGCAGCAAGGAGCCTCAGAGGGGGATGGGCTTCATGCCTAAGAGAGGGGTGGACGTCAGCAAGTGTGAGATCGCCAGGTAGGAAACTGCGCACAGACACACACGCACACACACTCCCAATCAGGGATGGACATTACACACAGGTATATGCAATGCAATTTCGATACCTTTTGGAAACAAAACAAGTTTTATAAGGAAGATGGGATCCACCCAAATCATTTGGGTTCCTGGATCCTTTCACAGCACTATAAGGCTGAGTTGAGACAATGACTTATCAATGACCCAAGCCCAGTTTAGATAATCCCTACCATTGTGTTGCTGAGTTGTCATAATGCTTCAGCAAATGTACATTATCACAGGGGCGTTGGTAGACACAATGTAAGTAACCTAATTGATGTCCCTCTAACTGCCCTGAACGCCTCTGCTGGTCCTACAGCTATTGTATGCAGTAATCATGTGCCTATGAACCAGAGTTATACTGTTAGCACTGAGGTGGTGTGCCCAAGTAGGAAGTCCACTGTGTGCAGCTCACCCTGCACTAACAGAAATAACATGAGAATATCTACTTCTGATAAGTTTCCCAGTAAAGCAATGAAAACAATCAAGCATCCCAGAAGAAAAGTGCTCAAAATAGCCCACGTTAACATATGTAGCTTAAGAAGCAAGGTTCATGAAATCAATCATTTGCTAGATGACGTTCATATTCTATCTCGGACACTCACTTAGACAATACCTTTGATGATACAGTGGTAGCAATACACGGTTATAACATCTACAGAAAAGACAGAAATGCCAAAAGTGGAGGTGTTACTGTTTATATTCAGAACCACATTCCTGTAAAGCTTAGAGACAATCTCATGTTAAATACTGTTGAAGTAATATGGCTACAGGTTCATCTGTCTCACCTAAAGCTCATTCGTGTGGGAAGCTGTTATAGACCACGAAGTGCTAACAGTCAGTATCTGGATAATGTGTGAAATGCTTGATAATGTATGTGATATCAACAGAGAGGTATATTTTCCTGGGTGATTTAAATATTGACTGGCTGCCCACTCAAGAAATAAGCTTCAAACTGTAACCAGTGCCTGCAACCCTGTTCAGTCAACCTACCAGGGTAGTTACAAACAGCACAGGAATGAAATCATCAACATGTATTGATCACATATTTTCTAATGCTACAGAAATGTGCTTGAAAGCAGTATCCAGATCCATCGGACGTAGTGATCACAATATAATAGCCATATCTAGGAGAACCACAGTTCCAAAGGCTGGGCCTAATATAGTGTATAAGAGGTTATGTAAGAAGTTTTGTAGTGAACACTATGTTGTTGATGTACAGAATATTTGTCGGTCTGTGGTGTGTAATGAGGAGCAAACAGACGCTGCACTTGATACATTTATGAAATGTCTTATTCGAGTTGTTAATAAGCATGCACCTGTAACGGATGTGAAACGGCTAGCTTAGTTAGCGGTGTTCGCGCTAAATAGCGTTATCATATGTAACGGATGTGAAACGGCTAGCTTAGTTAGCGGTGTTCGCGCTAAATAGCGTTATCATATGTAACGGATGTGAAACGGCTAGCTTAGTTAGCGGTGTTCGCGCTAAATAGCGTTATCATATGTAACGGATGTGAAACGGCTAGCTTAGTTAGCGGTGTTCGCGCTAAATAGCGTTTCAATCGGTGACGTCCCTTGAAGTAGTTGTTCCCCTTGCTCTGCAAAGGCCGCGGCTTTTGTGGAGCGATGGGTAACGATGCTTCGTGGGTGTCAGTTGTTGATGTGTGCAGAGGGTCCCTGGTTCGCACCCGGGTATGGGCGAGGGTACGGTCTGAAGTTATACTGTTACACACCCATTGGGGCGGCAGCGTAGCCTAGTGCTAAGGGCATTGGACTAGTAACCAAAAGATTGCAAGAATGAATATCCGAGCTGACAAGGTAAAAATCTGTCGTTCTGCCCCTGAACAAGGCAGTTAACCCACTGTTCCTAGGCCCTCATTGAAAATAATAATTTGTTCTTAACTGACTTGCCTAGGTGAATAAAATAATATATATATTTTTTAAATGACTGTAAAAACAGCTAAATCCCAGTGGATTGATGAGGAATTGAAAAATGGTATGTTTGAGAGGGATGAGGTAAAGGAATGTTAAATACGTCTGGCTGCACAACCGATTGGCAAACGTATTGAGAAAGGAGGTGACTAAACTGAATGAAAAGAAGAAGAAACTACACTATGAAACAAAAACAAATGACAAAGAATAATAGTAAAAAGCTTTGGAGCTTCAATGAAAAGTCAAACTCAGGTCCATCCTTCATTAAATCAGAGGGCTCATTCCTCACAAAACACACTGATATTGCCAACTACTTTAATGATTTTTTTCATTGGCAAGATTAGCAAATTTAGGCATGAAATGCCAGCAACAAACGCTGACACTACACATCCAAGTATATCTGACCAAATTATGAAAGACAAGCATTGTAATTTTAAATTATGTAAAGTGAGTGTGGAAGAGGTGAGCATGTTTTGTTGTATATCAACAATGACAAGCCACCGAGGTCTGACAACTTGGATTGAAAATGACTGAGGATAATAGTGGAAGATATTGCCACTCCTATTTGCCACATCTTCAATCTAAGCCTACAATAAAGTATGTGCCCTCAGGCCTGGAGGAAAGCTAAAGTCATTCTGCTACTACTGTTCAGTAGTGTGGTCAGGTGCCACAAAAAGGGACTCTGGAAAATTGCAATTGGTTCAGAACAGGGCAGCACGGCTCAGAACAGGGCAGCACGGCTCAGAACAGGGCAGCACGGCTCAGAACAGGACAGCACGGCAGCACGGCTCAGAACAGGACAGCACGGCTCAGAACAGGACAGCACAGCAGTACAGCTCAGAACAGGGCAGCACGGCTCAGAACAGGACAGCACGGCTCAGAACAGGACAGCACGGCAGTACAGCTCAGAACAGGGCAGCACGGCTCAGAACAGGACAGCATGGCAGTACAGCTCAGAACAGGGCAGCACGGCTCAGAACAGGACAGCATGGCAGTACAGCTCAGAACAGGGCAGCACGGCTGACCCTTGGATGTACACAGAGAGCTAACATTAGTAATAAGCATGTCAATCTCTCCTGGCTCAAAGTGGAGGAGAGATTGACTTCATCACTACTTGTATTTGTGAGTGGTATTGACATGTTGAATGCACCGAGCTCTCTGTTTGAACTACTGGTGCACAGCTCAGACACCCATGACTACCCCACAAGACGTGCCATCAGAGGTCTCTGTTTGAACTACTGGTGCACAGCTCAGACACCCATGACTACCCCACAAGACGTGCCATCAGAGGTCTCTGTTTGAACTACTGGTGCACAGCTCAGACACCCATGACTACCCCACAAGACGTGCCATCAGAGGTCTCTTCACAGTCCCCAAGTCCAGAACAGACTATGGGAGGCGCATCGTACTACATAGAGCCACAATTACATGGAACTATTCTACATCAAGTAACTGATGCAAGCAGTAAGAATGTGATTTTAACCCTTGTGTGGTCTTATCATTCTGTATACTCCCCTTGTACTAAGCGTCAAAAATGACCTGCCTTCACTAAACCCCTAAAATAAAGCAGCTTAATTGAACTTTAAACCCCAAATCTATTTTGCATGAGGAAACAACCTGTCATTCATCACAAACTTTGTTAATATCTGTGTTTTTCCTCTTCACAATGCAGACAGACTGCATTTAATCAGTGGACACCACTCCTTTTATTACCACACACCTGGCATAAAGGTTTTCTTTACCTATAGTAGAGGTTTATTATTATTATTGCTAAATGTACTGCATAGGTGTAAACATACATTGTTTAGCAAGAGATAACACTTGTATCGCCTAAGAAAGTAGCAGAAATGTGCAGAAAGTAGTTTTGAATGCATTTTATTGAAAGGGAAACAATAACAGTCTCTAATTTTTGGGGGCAAAATAGTGATATATTCTCATATACTGTAATTAATTGTATAACTGCCTTAATTTTGCTGGACCCCGGGAAGCGTAGCTGCTGCCTTGGCAAGAACGAATGGGGATCCATAATAAACCCCAGGAAGAGTAGCTGCTGCCTTGGCAAGAACGAATGGGGATCCATAATAAATAGAAAAATGCGTAGGCTTAGCTGAGCAGGGTGATGTGGGAGTGTTTGTTGTGGCTGTTCTCTGACTCCAACCCTGTTCTCCAGGTTATATAAGCTTCATGACAAGAAGTGTGAGCCCATCGCCATGACAGTACCTAGAAAGGTAATCTCTTTCCCTCTCCTCATCTCCCTCTCTCCTCTCCCTATATTTACAGCTTGTTAAAACTTTCCCTCCCTCTCTTCCCCCTCTCCTCCACATCACTCTCTCTCTCTCCCCTTCCTACCCCAGAAGAGTCCTCCCTCTCTCTCCCCATCCTCCATCTCCCTTCCCTCCCTCCTCCCTCGCTCTCCCTCTCTCTCTCCCCCTCCATCCTTACCTTTGTTGTGGCTGTCTCCCCCTCCACCCTCTCCTCCTCCCTCCATCCTTACCTTCATTCTCTCTCCCCCAAGATCCTTACCTTCCCTCTCTCTCCCCCTCCATCCTTACCTTCCCTCTCTCTCCCCCTCCACCCTCTCCTCCTCCCTCCATCCTTACCTTCCTTCTCTCTCCCCCCTCCATCCTTACCTTCCTTCTCTCTCCCCCTCCATCCTTACCTTCCCTCTCTCTCCCCCTCCACCCTTACCTTCCCTCTCTCTCCCCTTCCTACCCCGACCCTCCTCCCTCTCTCTCCCCATCCTCCATCTCCCTTCCCTCCATCTCCCTCCTCCCTCTCTCTCCCCATCCTCCATCTCCTTCCCTCCCTCCTCCCTCGCTCTCCCTCTCTCTCTCCCCCCTCCATCCTTACCTTCCCTCTCTCTCCCCCTCCACCCTCTCCTCCTCCCTCCATCCTTACCTTCATTCTCTCTCCCCCTCCATCCTTACCTTCCCTCTCTCTCCCCCTCCATCCTTACCTTCCCTCTCTCTCCCCCTCCACCCTCTCCTCCTCCCTCCATCCTTACCTTCCTTCTCTCTCCCCCTCCATCCTTACCTTCCTTCTCTCTCCCCCTCCATCCTTACCTTCCCTCTCTCTCCCCCTCCACCCTTACCTTCCCTCTCTCTCCCCCTCCACCCTTACCTTCCCTCTCTCTCCCCCCTCCACCCTCTCCTCCTCTATCCATCCTTACCTTCCTTCTCTCTCCCCCTCCATCCTTACCTTCCCTCTCTGTCCCCCTCCATCCTCTCCTCCTCCCTCCATCCTTACCTTCCTTCTCTCTCCCCCTCCATCCTTACCTTCCCTCTCTCTCCCCCTCCTCCCTCTCTCTCCCCCCCTCCATCCTTACCTTCCCTCTCTCTCCCCCTTCCCCTCCACCCTCTCCCTCCTCCCTCTCTCTCCCCCTCCTCCCTCTCTCCCCCTCCATCCTTACCTTCCCTCTCTCTCCCCCTCCCCCTCTCCTCCTCCCTCTCTCTCCCCCTCCACCCTCTCCTCCTCCCTCTCTCTCCCCCTCCTCCCTCTCTTGCCTCCCTCTCTCTCCCCCTCCACCCTCTCTCCTTCCTCCATCCTTACCTTCCCTCTCTCTCTCCCTTCCTCCATCCTTCATCCTTCCCTTCCCTCTCTCCCCCCTCCACCCTCTCCTCCTTCCTCCATCCTTACCTTCCCTCTCTCTCCCCTCCACCCTCTCCCTCCTCCCTCTCTCTCCCCCTCCATCCTTACCTTCCCCCTCTCTCCCCCTCCTCCCTCTCTCTCCCCCATCCTTACCTTCCCTCTCTCTCCCCCTTCCCCTCCACCCTCTCCCTCCTCCCTCTCTCTCCCCCTTCATCCTTACCTTCCCTCTCTCTCCCCCTCCACCCTCTCCTCCTTCCTCCATCCTTACCTTCCCTCTCTCTCCCCCCCCCTCCCTCCTCCCTCTCTCCCCCCTCCCCCCTCCCCCCTCCCCCTCTCCTCCTCCCTCTCTCTCCCCCTCCACCCTCTCCTCCTCCCTCCCCCCCTCCACCCTCTCCTCCTCCCTCTCTCTCCCCCTCCACCCTCTCCTCCTCCCTCTCTCTCCCCCTCCACCCTCTCCTCCTCCCTCTCCTCCCCCTCCACCCTCTCTCCTCCCTCCCTCTCCCCCTCCACCCTCTCCTCCTCCCTCCAGTCAGACCTGTTTCAGGATGACCTGTATCCAGACACGGCGGGTTCAGACCCAGCTCTGGAGCCAGAGGAGTGGCTGGAGGGGCGAGATGAGGACCCCACCCTCCAGTCCTTGAGAGATGGCTACGTTCCCCCTAAGAGCCGCGAGCTCAAAGTGGCCAAGAAGAACGTTCTGGACTCCAGACCCACCACCAGACGCAGCATGTCCTCCTGCGACGGCTCAGCCAACCTGCCTGTGAGTCACACTCTGTCTGTCTGTCTGTCTGTCTGTCTGTCTGTCTGACCCTAACCACCAACCTGCATGTGAGTCACTATGTATATAATCCCCTCCTCTCCCTCTCTCTCTAATTTCTCCTCTCTCTCGCTCTCATTAGGCCTCATTCTGATCTTTAGAAATTCTGACTACTGTTGTTTTCCTGTAGCTGCCTGTTGTTTTCCTGTTGTTTTCCTCCTTTAGCTGCATGTTGTTTTCCTGTTGTTTTCCTGTTGTTTTCCTGTAGCTGCCTGTTGTTTTCCTGTTGTTTTCCTGTAGCTGCCTGTTGTTTTCCTGTTGTTTTCCTCCTTTAGCTGCATGTTGTTTTCCTGTTGGTTTCCTGTAGCTGCATGTTGTTTTCCTGTTGTTTTCCTGTAGCTGCATGTTGTTTTCCTGTTGTTTTCCTGTTGTTTTCCTATAGCTGCATGTTGTTTTCCTGTTGTTTTCCTGTAGCTGCATGTTGTTTTCCTATAGCTGCATGTTGTTTTCCTGTAGCTGCATGTTGTTTTCCTGTTGTTTTCCTGTTGTTTTCCTATAGCTGCATGTTGTTTTCCTGTAGCTGCATGTTGTTTTCCTGTAGCTGCATGTTGTTTTCCTGTTGTTTTCCTGTAGCTGCATGTTGTTTTCCTGTTGTTTTCCTGTTGTTTTCCTATAGCTGCATGTTGTTTTCCTGTAGCTGCATGTTGTTTTCCTATAGCTGCATGTTGTTTTCCTGTAGCTGCATGTTGTTTTCCTATAGCTGCATGTTGTTTTCCTGTAGCTGCATGTTGTTTTCCTGTAGCTGCATGTTGTTTTCCTGTTGTTTTCCTCTACCTGCCTGTTTTCCTGTTGTTTTCCTCTACCTGCCTGTTTTCCTCTACCTGCATGTTGTTTTCCTGTTGTTTTCCTGTAGCTGCCTGTTGTTTTCCTGTAGCTGCATGTTGTTTTCCTGTTGTTTTCCTGTAGCTGCATGTTGTTTTCCTGTTGTTTTCCTCCTGTAGCTGCATGTTGTTTTCCTGTAGCTGCCTGTTGTTTTCCTGTAGCTGCATGTTGTTTTCCTGTTGTTTTCCTGTAGCTGCATGTTGTTTTCCTGTTGTTTTCCTGTAGCTGCATGTTGTTTTCCTGTTGTTTTCCTGTAGCTGCATGTTGTTTTCCTATAGCTGCATGTTGTTTTCCTGTAGCTGCATGTTTTTTTCCTGTAGCTGCATGTTGTTTTCCTGTTGTTTTCCTGTAGCTGCCTGTTGTTTTCCTGTAGCTGCATGTTGTTTTCCTGTTGTTTTCCTGTAGCTGCCTGTTGTTTTCCTATAGCTGCATGTTGTTTTCCTGTAGCTGCCTGTTGCTTTCCTGTAGCTGCCTGTGGTTTTCCTGTAGCTGCCTGTTGTTTTCCTGTAGCTGCCTGTTGTTTTCCTGTTGTTTTTCCTGTAGCTGCATGTTGCTTTCCTGTAGCGGTCTGTGGTTTTCCTGTAGCTGCCTGTTGTTTTCCTGTAGCTGCATGTTGTTTTCCTGTTGTTTTCCTATAGCTGCATGTTGTTTTCCTGTTGTTTTCCTATAGCTGCATGTTGCTTTCCTGTACCTGTGGTTTTCCTGTAGCTGCCTGTTGTTTTCCTGTAGCTGCATGTTGTTTTCCTGTTGTTTTCCTATAGCTGCATGTTGTTTTCCTGTTGTTTCCTATAGCTGCATGTTGTTTTCCTGTAGCTGCATGTTGTTTTCCTGTTGTTTTCCTGTAGCTGCATGTTGTTTTCCTGTTGTTTTCCTGTAGCTGCATGTTGTTTTCCTGTTGTTTTCCTGTAGCTGCCTGTTGTTTTCCTGTAGCTGCCTGTTGTTTTCCTGTAGCTGCCTGTTGTTTTCCTGTTGTTTTCCTGTTGTTTTCCTGTAGCTGCCTGTTGTTTTCCTGTAGCTGCCTGTTGTTTTCCTGTTGTTTTCCTGTAGCTGCCTGTTGTTTTCCTGTTGTTTTCCTCTACCTGCCTGTTTTCCTCTACCTGCCTGTTTTCCTCTACCTGCCTGTTTTCCTCTACCTACCTGTTTTCCTCTACCTACCTGTTTTCCTCTACCTGCCTGTTTTCCTCTACCTACCTGTTTTCCACTACCTACCTGTTTTCCACTACCTACCTGTTTTCCTCTACCTGTCTGTTGTTTTCCAGTTTTTTTCCTGTAGCTGCCTGTTCCTGACCTATCTTTCCTCTTTTTCCTTGTTTCTTCCTTCCTTTCCATCTCCTACCCTTTCTTCCCTTCCTTCTTTCCCTTCCTACCTTCCTCTTTCCCCACTCTGCCCCTCCCTTACCCCCCCCCCCCTCCTTCCCTACCTCTCCCTCCTTCCCTCTCTCCAGCCTCAGTTGGTAGAGCGGTTGTTGGAAGAAGTTCAGAATCTCAAGGCAACAGTTCTGTCTCAAGAGAAGAGAATCTGTGACCTTGAGAATAAACTCTCCAAGTACACCAACGGCACAGCCTAATACACACACCACACACACACACACACACACACACACACACACACACACACACACACACACACACACACACACACACCACGACAACACTCTGTAACAGCCCACGCACACAATTCCACTATCCACATACACCGCCACACCCCTACACAATAGCCTTACTGCCTTACATACACAGCCAGGCCAACATTCAATCAAAGCTGTTAGCAACAAGCACATTGCACTTGACTTTTAAAGGCAATTTACGATTGAGCTGAAATCCGCGGGTGTATACCATGAATGTGATCTCCGTGAACAACTGAGAAATTGTCTTTTAAAAGGTGCATTATCATTTGTGTAGTTCACAAATGTTGTAGTTCACTAGCAGCCCCAATAACCCCTAACTTCAAACACATATAACCCCCACCCCCGTACACACACACACTCACACACACTCACAGACCCCCAACCAATGCCCAGTACCTAGGGAGAGTGTCAGTTAAAAAATTATGTTTGAGTCGGGTTGTGAGAGACATTTTGTGAAAGTTACTGGAATTTTGAAAACCTAGTTGAGAGTACAAACAGTATCATAGGCTACACACGCGCACTGTCCCCATCCCTCCATCCATCACCGACCAACACTCAGTAATAACCATCTCTGGATCTCAGTTAACCTTCTCAAAATGTAAATAGTGCGTTAAAGCAGAAAAGGTGGCGGGGGGGGGAGTTTTTAAAAATACCCACATTTGTGAAAAAACCTCTAATCTAAGAAGACTTTAGTGTGTTCTGTAAATGATTATACATGAGACACGTGATGACATCAATTAAAACAATCTCTTTTTTATTAACTGGTTGGACTAAACTTTTCCTTTTCTTGTGTCATGGAGCTGCTTTTATTTTTTATGTAATGTTTTCTCAGTGTTTTACAAATGTTCCATCCTGAGAATAAATCACTCTTTTTCCTGTGTAACCTGTTATTTCCCACCAAAACCGGAAGTGTAATTCTAAAGCATACAAAGCATATAAATATGTCTGGATTTGATTTCAACTGATCAGAATTAACATTCAAAGGGCCTTCCGGGTGGCGCAGTGGTTAAGGGCGCTGTATCGCAGCGCCAGCTGTGCCACAGCTGGGTTCGCGCCCAGGCTCTGTCGTAACCGGCTGCGACCCGGAGGTCCGTGGGCGACGCACAATTGGCCTAGAGACATCCGGGTTAGGGAGGGCTTGGCCGGTAGGGATATCCTTGTCTCATCGTGCACCAGCGACTCCTGTGGCGGGCCGGGCGCAGTGCTCGCTAACCAGGTGCACAGTGTTTCCTCCGACACATTGGTGCGGCTGGCTTCCGGGTTGGATGCGCGCTGTGTTAAGAAGCAGTTGTGTATCGGAGGACGCATGACTTTCAACCTTCGTCTCTCCCGAGCCCGTTCGGGAGTTGTAGCGATGAGACAAGATAGTAGTTACTAAAAAACTGGATAGAAAAAGGGGGTAAAATATCAAATAAAATAATTAACATTCAAGCCTGATGCTACCCCATTAAAGATATTTTATGAGCCCAATCCAAAAAAAGCCCAAATATTGTATTGTATTATATGGACTGGAATTACGCACCTCGTTCAAACTATGAAGCTGGGAGAGAAGATGTGAGAAGATGTGATGCTGGTGCAGGACACAACCTACAATTAGATATTTGAAAACATATATAATATTTTATAATTAGGCTGATACATGAGTCTACCTTTCATCATATTTCCCCTAATGTTGTTAGCATGCCTTTCATCATATTTCCCCTAATGTTGTTAGCATGCCTTTCATCATATTTCCTCTGTTGTTAGCATGCCTTTCATCATATTTCCCCTAATGTTGTTAGCATGCCTTTCATCATATTTCCCCTAATGTTGTTAGCATGCCTTTCATCATATTTCCCCTAATGTTGTTAGTATGCCTTTCATCATATTTCCCCTAATGTTATTAGCATGCCTTTCATCATATTTCCCCTGATGTTGTTAGCATGCCTTTCATCATATTTCCCCTAATGTTGTTAGCATGCCTTTCATCATATTTCCCCTAATGTTGTTAGCATGCCTTTCATCATATTTCCCCTAATGTTGTTAGCATGCCTTTCATCATATTTCCCCTAATGTTATTAGCATGCCTTTCATCATATTTCCCCTGATGTTATTAGCATGCCTTTCATCATATTTCCCCTGATGTTATTAGCATGCCTTTCATCATATTTCCCCTGATGTTATTAGCATGCCGTTCATCATATTTCCCCTGATGTTGTTAGCATGCCTTTCATCATATTTCCCCTAATGTTGTTAGCATGCCTTTCATCATATTTCCCCTAATGTTGTTAGCATGCCTTTCATCATATTTCCCATCATAATGTTATTAGCATGCCTTTCATCATATTTCCCCTGATGTTGTGAGACGTGTATATTACCTCCTTCATTCCTTCCTTGCTCTCCACAATTACAATTGAAGTCAGAAGTTTACATACACCTTAGCCAAATACATTTAAACTCAGTTTTTCCACAATTCCTGACATTTAATCCTAGTAAAAATTCTCTGTTTTAGGACAGTGTGGATCACCACTTTTATTTTAAGAATGTGAAATGTCAGAATAATAGTAGAGAGAATGATTTATTTCATGATTTATTTCAGCTTTTACTTCTTTCATCACATTCCCAGTTGGTCAGAAGTTTACATACACTCAATTGGTATTTGGTAGCATTGCAATTTAAATTGTTTAACTTGGGTCAAATGTCTCAGATAGCCTTCCACAAGCTTCCCACAATAAGTTGGGTCAATTTTGGCCTATTCCTCCTGACAGAGCTGGTGTAACTGAGTCAGGTTTGTAGGCCTCCTTACTCGCACAAGCTTTTTCAGTTCTGCCCACAAATTTTCTATGGGATGGAGGTCAGGGCTTTGTGATGGCCTCTCCAGTACCTTGACTTTGTTGTCCTTAAGCCATTTTGCCACAACTTTGGAAGTATGCTTGGGGTCATTGTCCATTTGGAAGACCCATTTGCGACCAAGCTTTAACTTCCTGTTTGATGTCTTGAGATGTTACTTCAATTTATCCACATAATTGTCCTCCTCATGATTCCATCTATTTTGTGAAGTGCACCAGTCCCTCCTGCAGCAAGCACCCCCACAACATGATGCTGCCTCCCCCGTGCTTCACGGTTGGGATGGTGTTCTTTGACTTGCAAGCCTCCCCCTTTTTCCTCCAAGCCATGGTCATTATGGCCAAACAGTTCTATTTTTGTTTCATCAGATCAGAGGACATTTAAAAAAATATATATATATCTTTGTCCCCATGTGCAGTTGTAAACCGTAGTCTGGCTTTTTAATGGAGGTTTTGGAGCAGTGGCTTCTTCCTTGCTGAGTGACCTTTTAGGTTATTTCGATATAGGACTCGTTTTACTGTGGATATAGATACTTTTGTTTCCTCCAGTATCTTCACAAGGTCCTTTGCTGTTGCTCTGGGATTGATTTGCAGTTCTTGCACCAAAGTACGTTCATCTCGAGGAGACAGAACGCGTCCCCTTCCTGAGCGGTATGATGGCTGCGTGGTCCCATGGTGTTTATACGTGCGTACTATTGTTTGTACAGATGAACGTGGTACCTTCAGGCATTTGGAAATTGCTCCCAAGGATGAACCAGACTTGTGGAGGTCTACATTTTCTATTCTGAGGTCTTGGCTGATTTCTTTTATTTTCCCATGATGTCGAGCAAAGAGGCACTGATTGAAGGTAGGCCTTGAAATACATCCACAGGTACACCTCCAATTGACTCAAATGATGTCAATTAGCCTATCAGAAACTTCTAAAGCCATGACATCATTTTCTGGAATTTTCCAAGCTGTTTAAAGGCACAGTCAACTTAGTGTATGTATACTTCTGACCCACTGGAATTGTGAGACAGTGAATTATAAGTGAAATAATCTGTCTAAACAATTGTTGGAAAGATTACTTGTGTCGTGCACAAAGTAGATGTCCTAACTGACTTGCCAAAACTATAGTTTGTTAACAAGAAATTTGTGGAGTTGTTGAAAAACGAGTTTTAATGATTCCAACCTAAGTGTGTGTAAACTTCCGACTTCAACTCTGAATAGAATACCCTTTGTTATCCTAATCTTCATCATTGTAATGACATGTTTGCTTGAATAATATAGGACTAAATGCAGACGGCTTTCACTTCTATTCAACGAGAATGAATCATTATGGGTCGGACTAAATAACTGCTATAGCCTATCGCCATCGCGTGTTCTCTTCTTTCAAACTCCCCGCCAGCTCTTTGGCTGCTGTATTTAACACAAGAGCAGGATTGCTTCCCTCGTCCTATTAGTATAAGAAATGCAAGAAGAATAAAAAAGTCCAAGCTATTCTAGTGTAGCTTTTCCTGGGACTCCACAAGAGCCAAGGAGCCAGTGGAGAGCAGGCGTCTATTGCGCAAGAGTGAAGACAGAGGCTAAGTTTGAAGCTTATGCATATCAACCCATCATTCATTTGCTAAATATGAGGCTAATACTGCATTGAATGTATTACCTAAAAGAGGTAAGCTAGGACATCATATATACTGAAGCTATATATCTATAGTAACAGTCAAAAGTTGGAACACACCTACTCATTCAGGGTTTTTCTTTATTTTGACTATTTATACATTGTAGAATAATAGTGAAGACATCCAAACTATGAAATAACACATATGGAATCATGTAGTAACCAAAGAGAGATTCTTCAATAAAGTCAACCTTTGCCTTGATGACAGCATTCTCTCCACCAGCTTCATGAGGTAGTCACCTGGAATGCATTTCAATTAACAGGTGTGCCTTGTTAAAAGTTAATTTGGAGAATGTCTTTCCTTTTTAATATGTTTGAGCCAATCAGTTGGGTTGTGAGAAGGTAGGGGTAGTATCCAGAAAATAGCCTTATTTGGTAAAAGACCAAGTCCATATTATGGCAAGAAGGATAAGTTCATTATAATTACCAGCCTCAGAAATTGCAGCCCAAATAAATGCTTCACAGAGTTCAATTAACAGACACATCTCAACATCAACCGTTCAGAGGAAACTGTGAATCAGGTCTTCATGCCCAATTGCTCAAAGAAACCACTACTAAAGGACACCAATAAGAAGAAGAGACTTGCTTTGGCCAAGAAACACAAGCAATGGACATTAAACCAATGTAAATCTGCCCTTTGGTCTGATGAGTCCAAATTGGAGATTTTTGGTTCCAACCGCCATGTCTTTGTGAGACACAGAGTAGGTGAATGGATGATGTCCGCGTGTGTGGTTCCCACCGTGAAGAATGGAGGAGGAGGTGTGATGGTGCTTTGCTGGTGACACTGTCAGTGATTTATTTAGAATTCAAGGCACACTTAACCAGCATGGCTACCACAGCATTCTGGAGCGATACGCCATCCCATCTGGTTTGTGCTTAGTGGGACTATAATTTGTTTTTCAACAGGACAATGACCCAACACTCCATGCTGTGTAAGGGCTTTTTGACCAAGAGGGAGGGTGATGGAGTGCTGCATCAGATGACCTGGCCTCCACAATCACCTGACCTCAACCCAATTGAGATGGTTTGGGATGAGTTGGACCGCAGATTGATGGAAAAACAGCCAACAAGTGCTCAGCATATGTGGGAACTCCTTCAAGACTGTTAGAGAAGCATTCCAGGTGAAGCTGGTTGAGAGAATGCCAAGAGTGCGCAAAGCTGTCATCAAGGCAAATGGTGGCTACTTTGAAGAATCTAAAATGTAAATTATATTTGGATTTGTTTAACACTTTTTTGGTTACTACATGATTCCATATGTGTTGTTTAATAGTTTTTATGTCTTCACTATTATTCTACAATGTCGAAAATAGTACAAATAAAATAAAAACCTTGACGGGGCGGCAGATAGCCTAGTGGTTAGAGCTTTAAACTAGTAACCGAGAGGTTGCAATATTGAATCCCTAAACTGACAAGGTAAAAACAAGGCAGTTAACCCACTGTTCCTAGGCCGTCATTCAAAATAAAAATGTGTTCTTAACAGACTTGCCAAGTTAAATAAAGGTACAATTAAAAAAAAAAAATGACTAGGTGTGTCCAAACTTTTGACTGGAACTAAATATTGTATATCTATGAACAGGATGATCTATTTTGTATGCAATTTGAATGGAATTGATGGAGAGAGAGAAAGACAGCGAGTGGTCACATGCGCACTGATTTAAAGCAACGGAATTGGAGTGAGAGGCACTTTTTAAACTCTGCAGCTGCAATTAAAAAATCATTCATCTTTACATAAAAAAAATGGTGACCCCTGAAAGCCAGATGGAGATGTGTAAATTAGATGTGCTTTCAAACATATTATTCCCTTTTACTGTAGAATAGGCCATGCTGCAGCAAATTGACAAGAAAAAAAGTTACCAGTTGATGAGATTATCCATTCATTGTCCTCGCTCGCTATGAAATGTGCTGTCTGTCCCCACCCTTAGCGTTGATGAGATTATCCATTCATTGTCCTCACTCACTATGAAATGTGCTGTCTGTCCCCACCCTTAGCGTTGATGAGATTATCCATTCATTGTCCTCACTCACTATGAAATGTGCTGTCTGTCCCCACCCTTAGCGTTGATGATTGATCATTCATTGTCCTCACTCACTATGAAAGACAGATTTCCCCACCCAGATCGCGTTGATAATTATCCATTCATTTCACATCTTACAATATAAAATGTTATTATTTACTGTCCCCACCCTTTATCGTTGATGAGATTATCCAAAATCTGTTCCTCTCACTAAAATTTCCTGCAGTCCAATGACCCCACCCTCTAGTGGTTGATGAGATTATCCATTCATTGTAAACTTTTTTCAACATGACAAAAATGTGCTATCTATGTCAAACGGTTTTGTTATATTTCAGTTTTCTGATGATTGATCATGCAGATAATATTGGGATGCAAACTCAAAATTTGACAGATTTATCTGACATGGGTGTCTCCTTTTTATTTAACACGTTGTGTGGTGTATACTTTTGTTTCAAAATAGATTTGTTTAAGACTACCAAGGAAACAGATTTAGACAGCTCACTGGAGTATCATTTCACTGTTGGTTGATGATTCATCATGCAGATACCGGGCACCAAACAGATTTAGTATCTCGTATCATTTCACTGTTACCGTTGATGATTCATCATGCAAATGTAGGCCTACCTGGACAAGAAAAAAAAGTGACAGATTTAGACAGGTCTATCATTTCAACTGCGCTCCATTGATGATTCATCATGCTGAGCGTGGAGAAGACAGATTTAGACAGGTGACATTACATTTCACTGCTAATTCCTTGATGATTCATCATAGCTGATACACATAGTAAAACAGATTTAGATACAGGATATCATTTCACAGTTCGTTGACACTGATTCATCATCCAGAACACTGTCACAACAGGATACTTAGACAGGTGCTATCATTTCACAACTCCCCTGAAGATGATGATTCATCTTACACACTGGAGAAGACAGATTTAGACAGGGCATACAGTATCATTTCACATGTTGCCGAGGACACCCAGATGATTCATCATTGGCAGAAAGCCTAGACTGGAGACAAACTTACACAGGGCACATAATTTCCCAGTTCGAACATTGTGTGACTGAAGATAGCGTGGAGAAGACAGATTTTTTCAGCTGAACAGGGTGTGACGATCATTTCACAGTTGGTTGATGATTCATCATGCAGATGACGTGGAGAAGACAGATTTAGCCAGATGACGTATCATTTCACTGTTCCAATGATGATTCATCATGCAGATATCAACCTGGACTTTCTGTTCTGTATATGAAGCTTGTATCCATTGTTACTGTGTCTTTTTGATTCATCATGCAGATAACAGAGGGGCCGTATACGAAGACCAGATATCTCCACTCTTTCACTGTTCGTTGATGATTCATCATGTCAGATGCCTTGAGAAGACATATTTAGACAGGGCATATCATTTCACAGCGTTGATGATTCATCATGCAGATACCGTGGAGAAGACAGATTTAGACAGGGCACATATCATTTCACAGTTCGTTGATGATTCATCATGCAGATACCGTGGAGAAGACAGATTTAGACATCACATATAATTTCACTGTTCGTTGATGATTCATCATGCAGATACCGTGGAGAAGACAGATTTAGACATCACATATAATTTCACTGTTCGTTGATGATTCATCATGCAGATACCGTGGAGAAGACAGATTTAGACATCACATATAATTTCACTGTTCGTTGATGATTCATCATGCAGATACCGTGGAGAAGACAGATTTAGACATCACATATAATTTCACTGTTCGTTGATGATTCATCATGCAGATACCGTGGAGAAGACAGATTTAGACAGGGCATATCATTTCACAGTTCGTTGATGATTCATCATGCAGATACCGTGGAGAAGACAGATTTAGACAGGGCATATCATTTCACTGTTCGTTGATGATTCATCATGCAGATACCGTGGAGAAGACAGATTTAGACATCAGCATATCATTTCACTGTTCGTTGATGATTCATCATGCAGATGCCGTGGAGAAGACAGATTTAGACAGGGCATATCATTTCACAGTTCGTTGATGATTCATCATGCAGATACCGTGGAGAAGACAGATTTAGACAGGGCGTATCATTTCACAGTTCGTTGATGATTCATCATGCAGATACCGTGGAGAAGACAGATTTAGACAGGGCGTATCATTTCACTGTTCGTTGATGATTCATCATGCAGATACCGTGGAGAAGACAGATTTAGACAGGGCGTATCATTTCACAGTTCCATTTCACGCCATGCTGTTCATATAAATAATTTACTATAATCTGCCGGTTTCTTGTAAATTATTTATCCCGGGAAAAGGGAGGGATTTTGAGAGGTAAATCCTGGTAAATCTCAGTAACTGGGTTTCCGCCATCCAACCCAAGACCTGACCACAGAGCTATTGTAAAGTCCCCATATTTGTGGACCCTATTTGATTTGTTTTATTCAATTCAGTTTGGTATGAGAACAGTAGCCCCCGTCTGCAAAAGCAGGGTGTCTGCGGAAAAGATGAGTGTCTTGGCTATTGATCGGTGCCTTCAAATCTTCCAAATATATGGACATACAAAACATATAAGGGAAAGCCGAGCCGATGACCTCATTTCAAGACGGCTGCAACCTACATCCGGGTTATCGTTGTAAAGCATAAACTAAATAAACACGGAATATCTTGATACACACCGAAAGCCGGGCCTCCACAGATCATGAGGATATCTTATTTGTCTGCCATTATTGATCACCACACTATTATTTTACACAACATTTTCACCAAACAGCAAACATTTTACAAGGTACGATTCAGTTTGGTCTGCTTTTGATCAATAGCTACATGGGGGGTATCAAATGAATCCCGAGGTTGGTAGGAACAAATCTAGCCTTTGTTATCTGATGATGTATGACTTAAATGGCAACATCAAATGTCCACCGAATGACTAGGTTGACAAAACACTTGGGTATCCTCTGTATGTCCTCTGCCACCATCACAATGTTTAAGAGGTTGGTGTTGTAGAAATGTTGTTTTTATCATGACCAATAACTTTTAGGCACATCCAGTGTGCAAAAACAGTGCAATTACCTCATTCAGACACTTTGGAGAGGTTGAAAGGACATGTACCCTGGATACCCCATAACACCACCACAATGTTTGATTGAGGTTGATATGGTAGAAATTGTATTTTTATGCAGAGCAAATAGCATTCAGGGATTTCAAATATGCAATAGCACTGGAAAATATAATTTACAGACATGCCACTTTGGAGAGGTTGAGGGACACTTGAAACGTCCCATGACCACACCTGACACCACTTACTAAAACATCTGCCCATTTCTAGTAGTTAGGTCTATCAATCCAATTTCTAGTAGTTAGGTCTATCAATCCCATTTCTAGTAGTTAGGTCTATCAATCCCATTTCTAGTAGTTAGGTCTATCAATCTCATGTATATACAGTACCAGTCAAAAGTTTGGACACACCTACTCATTCAAGGGATTTTTCTTTATTTTGACTATTTTCTACATTGTAGAATAATAGTGAAGACATCAAAACTATGAAATTACATATATGGAATCATGTAGTAACCCAAAAAGTTTTTAACAAATCAAAATCTATTTAACATTTTAGATTCTTCAAAGTAGCCACCCTTTGCTTTGACAGCTTTGCACATGCTTGGTATTCTCTCAACCAGTTTCACCTGGAATGCTTTTCCAACAGTCTTGAAGGAGTTCCCACATGTACTGAGCACTTGTTGGCTGCTTTTCCTTCACTCTGCGGCCCAACTCATCCCAAACCATCTCAATTGGGTTGAGGTTGGGTGATTGTGGAGGCCAGGTCACCTGATGCAGCACTCCATCATTCTCCTTCTTGGTAATATATCCCCTACACTGCCTGGAGGTGTGTTGTGTTGGGTCATTGTCCGGATGAAAAACAAATGATAGTCCCGCTAAGCACAAACCAGATGGGATGGCGTATTGCTGCAGAATGCTGTGATAGCCATGCTGGTTAAGTGTGCCTTAAATTCAAAATAAATCACTGACCGTGTCACCAGCAAAGCACCATCACACCTCCTACTCCATGTTTCATGGTGGGAACCACACATGTGGAGATCATCCATTCACCTACTCTGCGTCTCACAAAGACACGGCGGTTGGAACCAAAAATCTCACATTTGGACTCAGACCAAAGGACAGCTTTCCACCAGTCTAATGTCTTTTGCTCGTGTTTCTTGGCCCAAGCAAGTCTCTTCTTATTGGTGTCCTTTAGTAGTGGTTTCTTTGCAGCAATTCGACCATGAAGGCCTGATTCATGTTGAGATGTCTGTTACTTGAACTCTGTGAAGGATGTATTTGGGCTGCAATTTCTGAGACTGGTAATTCAAATGAACTTATCATCTGCAGAAGAGGCAAATCTGGGTCTTCCTTTCCTGTGGCGGTCCTGATGAGAGACAGTTTCGTCATAGCGCTTGATGGTTTTTGTGACTGCACTTGAAGACACTTTTGAAGTTCTTGAAATTTTCTGGATTGACTGACCTTCATGTCTTAAAGTAACGATGGACTGTCGTTTCTCTTTGCTTATTTGAGCTGTTCTTGCCATAATATGGACTTGGTCTTTTACCAAATAGGGCTATATTCTGTATACCACCCCTACCTTGTCACAACACAACTGATTGCCTCAAACGCATTAAGGAAAGAAATTCCACAAATTAACTTTTAAGAAGGCACAACTGTGAATTGAAATGCATTCCAGGTGACTACCTCACGGAGCTGGTTGAGAGAATGCCAAGAGTGTGCAAAGCTGTCATCAAGGCTACTTTGAAGAATCTCAAACAAATTATATTTAGATTTGTTTAACACTTTTTTAAAGTTACTATATGATTCCATATGTGTTATTTCATAGTTTTGATGTTTTCACTATTAGTCTATTAAGTCAGAACAATAGGCTAAGTTATAAGGGGGAAAGGGACCAAATTATTAGGTTGAGGCACATGGGCTACTAACAGCTTACTTCACAACATTCACTTATGTATACTGTAGTGGAGAGAGTAATACTATCTCCCTGGCATATTACATCATTTATGCAGCCGCATACAATACATGTTTGGACTCACCTTGTTGTGCTGTTGCTCTCTTGAACAGGAAGGTGGCACGGCGGTCTTTCTTGTGGGAAGATTTTGTCATCAAATTCTGGAATTCTCTGGATATATGGAGCTTTCAAGATAACTGGTGGGGGGGGGAGAACAAGGTTGAATCATGACATCCGTGATCTTCATGTCGGAGCTCAAGATAGAGGTCCGAGTTCCTGTCTTGGAATTCTGAGATTTTTTCCCAGCCGGAGCTTGTTTTTTTCAGAGTTCCCAGTTGCCTTGAAGTAAGAGTAAGCATGCATCTCTCCTCCAATAGGCTGTTAGTAGGCTAAATAAAATAAGTTGAAATAAGTGTCCAACAGGCTTTGTAGTCTGTCTTTTCCTGGGACTCCAAATGATTTAAATGGAATAAGTGTGGCAGGGCCCAGATTCACAGAACCTTCTTAAGAAGACATTTCTTCTTAACTGACATTTTTTCCTAAACTTTAGACTTAAGAAGAAAGTTAAGTAAAGCTGCTATTCCTCAAAAAGGTTCTTGGAAATGTTCTTGTGCTATTTATTATGTTTCTTCTTAAGCAAAAAGTTAAGAGAACTGAATTTTTCCATAATCAAATTTAATTGGAAATGTTCTTAATTCCAAGATGGTTAAACCCTTGTCTTAAACTCAGAGCAGTGAGAGAAAAAGATAATGAAAGCAATTGAACCTGTTTAATTCACACAAACTTCATCTGAACGTTTCAGTATTGATTATTTTAAACCCAAGAACAGTAATCTCACTAAGAAATATGCCAACATGATTACCATTGCTAGCTAGATAGCTAGCTAAATCGATTGCCAAGCAACAAACATCTTAAGAAGATTCGTAAGAAGACATTGGAGAAGTTTGTAAGTAAATCATTGAATCTTAAGATATTGTTGAGGAATTGCTGTTCTTATGAACTTGTTTTTTTCTAAAGAAATGGTTTGTTTTTGCTTAAAAACTTTTGTGAATCTGGGCCCAGGTGTTCATAATGCTTTATAAACTGTATATATCTAAACTAGACACTATACTTTTGGTATACACTATACAATTTGTTTTACTAGTTATCAGTTTTGAGCTAATTGAAATAAATCAAATGTCAGCCCTTGTATCAGGAACTCTGTCTGTGAATATTAGTGGTTACATTTTTTAAGCTTGCTTAAAAGCAGTGCAGGACCGTTATTTAATTGTTGAATCACAGATATACAATACATTTCAAATACAATGATACATACTATACTTCTGGTTGAATAAGGCTTGTACTCCTTGCACCCTAGCCTTGTCAAACCCCTTGATCTTTGACTGTGAAGCTGCAGGTTTTCCTAGATCTGCAGGTTTTCCCCGTACTGTAGGAGTGTGTTTAAAGGTTATTACAGATCTTACTTTGAGTCAGTTTGCTACAGCAGGAAAATAATCCTGCAGTAACAGGAAATGTGAATTGTTAAGTGGATTATAATACATTGTCAGGGGTTGATATATTTTTCTTAAGGGAAAATCAAATCTGAAATTTCAGAAGCCTTATTAAACATCAAATACACTACAAGTTAAAAATGTTCCGCATTGCAGAAAAGTTGTCCTGAAACAGGGGGATCAACTCAGTAAACTAATAAAAAATAATGTAGAAATAGGCAAGATAAATAAATGATATCGGATGTAAGATTTTTTTTTTTAAAGACAATATCTACAAATGCTTATAGGAAAAGATTTGGTGAAAAGACAAATCTTCATTGAGAAAAATGCCTGTTCTCTCTCTTAAATCTGTACCTCAACTCTAACTCCAACTATCAAATACATTACTTTTTTCAAGTAAAAGTTTCAAAATGTCACGATTTACTATTGTGACCCTATATATTTCCACATTTGATTTCAGCAGTCTTAAATAATCTTTGACTTTTAATGCCTTCAGGTTCCCCTTCAACTCCTGACCTCCAGCCTGTAGCTTGTCTGCCTCCTCACTATGAATGAGCTTTTGTGGCAGGAGATAATGCCTGCCATTTGCCCTGTGTACCTCCCATAACTCCTGACAGAAAACATGACAAATGTCAGTGCCATTGTTTTATCTATCTATTCTATCAAGGCATTACAACAACAAAACTTTTACTTGTTGAAACAAAGTAGAACTATGTGTCAGATGGAGTCAGACTTTAGAATTTGTCGTTGGACCCATAAAGTTCTGAAGAGAAACCCTTATAATTCCTCTAAAAATAATAGTAATTAAACCTCTACGGGATCCGTGTCCCTCCACTGGGACGGTTGAGCTAACGTGCGCTAATGTGATTAGCATGACGTTGTAAGTAACAAGAATATTTCCCTGGACATAGACATGTCTTATGTGGGCAGAAAACGTAGATTAACAACAATGTGACTGCACTGTCCAATTTACACTAGCTATTACAGTGAAAAAATACCATGCTATTGTTTGAGGAGAGTACACCGCAACAACACTTTTATCACGGCAACTGGTTTGATACATTCACCTCTGAAGGTAAATAATGTACTCTAAAGTTTGAACCCCCTACATTTTCAAATCAAAGTAATTGCACATACTTTATTAAAAGAGTGAAAACAAAAATATTGCTCCACCAACTCCACTTTTTATCTTGCAGATGATTGAAAAAGGAGCCCTTAGTGTAGTATGGCATCATGTATAGTGTAGTATGTCATCATGTATAGTGCAGTATGTCATCATGTATAGTGCAGTATGTCATCATGTATAGTGCAGTATGTCATCATGTGTATATACTATGAATTATCTGTATTGTGACACAACCAGAAGGGAAGTGAGGGGTGTTTTGAATCTGGGTTTTACCAGGCAATATGAAACAAGAGGCAAAAAAACAAATTGCTACTGGAAAAGTTTTAAATAACATAAGAATCAACATTTATTATCACAACAAGAGAGGATAGAATCCAGGATTTGCATGTTATTTAAAAAAAGAAAGAATTTTAAGTCATAACCCTCTGATAGCTATCCAAGGGGAAGGGGTAGGGAGTGCATTGGGACCAGGTTAGGGAATCCCAATATCCCGACAACAATGGATGAATGAATACTTCATTGTTACATAGCAGCATTTGTTTGGGAATAATGGCACACATGCAACATCACAGAACATTGAACACTTCACTTAAATACAACATAGATATCACAGGACATACTTCACAAGGACATACAGACAAATAGATAGAGGTATACTGTAGGTGGTGGGTTACAGTTTAGTCTTCCTGTATTTAGGAACCTGATGCTCGTTGATATCAGTGACTTGTGTGCCTTGTTTGTTCTACAGTGGGGGTTTGAACCGTCGACCTGACAGCAGCAGTTGGTACTGGTCGTATCGTGGGTGTGTCTTAGTCAAATTGTCTGGATTTATGGATGGTTCTTGATTTGTAGAGTGATGGGATGCTTTGAGACATGACCCTGCCGAACCACCCAAGGAAGCAGAAGGTTAGGATGCGTTCAATGAATGTCTTATCTAAAAGGTGAATCATCAGTAAGGCCATAGGAAGTTTCCTACGTATTTCTAAGCTAAATTTTTGCCCAGAACCCAGCGAGATATTGCAAAAAGAGATAACCCTTTCTTATGTTCACAGAATAAAAAACAGAACATTAGTGACCCTCACCTCCACAGCACTCTCTGACAGTCCAGTTCTGGTGGCGGCCTCGGCCAGCAGAGGCGACCCTCTCCTGGTCATTTCCTGGTCAAATAATGCTTTCAAAACCTCTAATCAGGAAAAATGTACAATCTTCTTTGTCCTAAAAACAGAATGACACTTGTTAAGACATATCTAATCCAGTCTTTATATATGGATCAGTATACATATCAGACCTCATTTGAGAAGTGGGCCATAATCAGCTAAGAAATAACTGGGGCATAATACAAGATTGCAGTAAGACTTTGCACCAACACTGGTCTATTCCAGGTGCTCCTGACGACCCAGACAGAGGTGAAGGTGGCAGAGGTCTACGTGGGTTCACGCCAACTACTGCAGGATGGTGCTCCACAGTCCAGACAAAGATGTACCAGCTGATGGATCGTCATAGGCGACCCCAGTGGCCATGGGAGGACCAAGACCAGACTCTACGCATCATGTTTGCTGCTTTCGTGGTCAGACTTCTCATTGCTGCTGTTGTATGGGCCCCGGGAGAAGTGGCCACAATGCAACTGAAGTATAAAACACCAGCATAGTCTCACGGTGGACATAAGTAACACCCGCTCCAGCTCGAGCCAACGTCAGGCTCAGGACGGGTGTCTAGCAAACAATAGCCTCCCCGTTTCTAGAAGAAGCAGTAGGTCTATGCTGAACTCTGGAAGTGTGGACAGGGTCAACGTGACGATTGTCCTCTTTGTACAGCCAAGGAATGTACTCCTGTGTAACTGTTTAAATGAGTCCCTTAAATGTTTTGCACCATGAAGGAAAAAAAACTCAGTGGCTCAACGGAAGCCATTTACAAAGATAATGTACTGGTTGGTGTAAGAGAGCCTACAATGCTTTATATTTTGCTTGGTTGAAGTTTATTACTTACATGCTTACTTTTGTATTAGGTTGAAATTAGTCTCAAAAGGGAGGAATATGATGGGGAAAATTACAAACTATTATGCACATGCGCTGTATAAGCCTTAAACCTGTACATTTCCACTGTCTGCTTCTGTCATGTAAGAAGCCAGTGTTTTTCCTTTGTCTTTGGCCATGTGACTAAGGCCTGTCTGAGAGTGACCGGTTTCTGGTCCATCTTGTTCTTTTCATGTCTTTCAAGGGCACAGCTGTATGGAGATATGAAGAGAACAGACAGATCAGTAACAATTCTAACAGCTAACACAACTGCCGTTATCAATTGTTTGTATGCATTGTCAGTAACAATACCTAAAAAGCAGCCTCTGGCTGGGCAGAAAGGATTTTAGTTAACAAGGGCAACTGCCCCTACCAACCCTTCTATTTAATTGTTTGTATGCTATTGTCACTCCCTTATTTTCCGGTCTAGCTGACTTTTTAAATATTATAAGCCCAATACCTGCAGTATATATCAAACCTAATAACTTCTTCTATTAGCCTCACTTGGAAACTAGTATTGGTATATGTTTTGACCTCGTCCTCTGGCTGGGCAGAGTAAGGCTTTAGATCGTTAATTTTAGTTACTTCTGTTTTTGTCTTATTATTACAATTCAATGGTTATACAGTTTCTAAATACAACAATAATGCTCAATCAACCCTTAATGCTTTAAGCGGCCCTACCAACCCTTCTATTTATTTCCTGTAATGGCCAATAGATTCGTAATTCCAATATCTTAATACACTTCCAACTCTGTGTATAGACTCAATATATTGTAACTGGTATTTGGCTGTTTCCTTTATTGCTAATCACTTCTGGACCTGGTGTCTCACTGTGTGAATGCTGCTTTGTCTGTGATCAAGAGGTGTCTAGACCCCTGTGTTTCGGAGACTCAGTTTCGGGTTCACAAAGTTCAACCAAGCAGATAGTGATCCAATAAGTACTTCGGCAAAATTATCCAGTTCTCAAATATTGTTCTAGTCTAACAAAAAGCTTTTAGTGCAATAGTAAATTTACCTATGATGATCCTCCATATGAAGTCTGTCTCATATGTCAGTGAGGATCATGCCTCTCTTATGATCTCTGTTCTCTTTATATACCTTTTTACAGGGGAAGTTCGTAAGTTTCTGGAGCTGTGTCTAAACCACACTTTCACACTGACACTGCACTCGTAGGCTGCCTACACCGGCTGCTTACACCGACTGCTTACACTGGGACTGTAGATTACTTACACTGGGACTGTAGATTACTTACACTGGGACTGTAGATTACTTACACTGGGACTGTAGATTACTTACACTGGCTGCTTACACTGGGACTGTAGATTACTTACACTGGGACTGTAGATTACTTACACTGGGACTGTAGATTACTTACACTGGGACTGTAGATTACTTACACTGGCTGCTTACACTGGGACTGTAGATTGCTTACACTGGGACTGTAGATTGCTTACACTGGGACTGTAGATTGCTTACACTGAATGCTTACACTGGGACTGTAGATTACTTACACTGGCTGCTTACACTGGGACTGTAGATTACTTACACTGGGACTGTAGATTACTTACACTGGCTGCTTACACTGGGACTGTAGATTGCTTACACTGGGACTGTAGATTGCTTACACTGGGACTGTAGATTGCTTACACTGGCTGCTTACACTGGGACTGTAGATTGCTTACACTGGCTGCTTACACTGGGACTGTAGATTGCTTACACTGGCTGCTTACACTGGGACTGTAGATTACTTACACTGGCTGCTTACACTGGGACTGTAGATTGCTTACACTGGGACTGTAGATTGCTTACACTGGGACTGTAGATTGCTTACACTGGGACTGTAGATTACTTACACTGGGACTGTAGATTGCTTACACTGGCTGCTTACACTGGGACTGTAGATTACTTACACTGGGACTGTAGATTGCTTACACTGGGACTGTAGATTGCTTACACTGGGACTGTAGATTGATTACACTGGGACTGTAGATTGATTACACTGGGACTGTAGATTGCTTACACTGGGACTGTAGATTACTTACACTGGGACTGTAGATTACTTACACTGGGACTGTAGATTACTTACACTGGGACTGTAGATTGCTTACACTGGGACTGTAGATTACTTACACTGGGACTGTAGATTGATTACACTGGGACTGTAGATTGCTTATTACGTAATCTTAGACCTGTGTCTAAACAGAAGCTTCCTATTCTAAATCTAGGTGATGCACTACTAACTCCCACACTGCTGCTTCCCTGTTATTGTTGGCTGATTCTACTTGATGATACCAGCTGGTTGTTTCTACCACTGGAGGCGGCGTAGGTGGCATGTCAAGCGTCAGCTGGGAGAAGTCTATGATAGGTATCTCCTCTGCTTCCCCCTGTTGTCCAGTTTCTGCAGGTGTGGTCCGTGGTTCCATGAGGTCCCGTGGATGCCCTGTGTTGTTGTCCCCATTGCTTGATGGAGTGGGCAGATTCTTTTTGGCTCTTGTTACACTATGTTCCCATCATGATCTCACACATCTGCTAAACTGCCACGTAGACAAAGGTTATAAAAGCTGAGACCCAACTCTTGTACGCTGCAATGTTAAGTGGATTGTTCCCTGCTCCAGATTCACTGTTCACTGCTCCAGATTCACTGTTCACTGCTCCAGATTCACTGTTCCCTGCTCCAGATTCACTGTTCACTGCTCCAGATTCACTGTTCACTGCTCCAGATTCACTGTTCACTGCTCCAGATTCACTGTTCACTGCTCCAGATTCACTGCTCACTGCTCCAGATTCACTGCTCACTGCTCCAGATTCACTGCTCACTGCTCCAGATTCACTGTTCACTGCTCCAGATTCACTGTTCACTGCTCCAGATTCACTGTTCACTGCTCCAGATTCACTGTTCCCTGCTCCAGATTCACTGTTCACTGCTCCAGATTCACTGTTCACTGCTCCAGATTCACTGTTCCCTGCTCCAGATTCACTGTTCCCTGCTCCAGATTCACTGTTCACTGCTCCAGATTCACTGTTCACTGCTCCAGATTCACTGCTCCAGATTCACTGTTCACTGCTCCAGATTCACTGTTCCCTGCTCCAGATTCACTGTTCACTGCTCCAGATTCACTGTTCACTGCTCCAGATTCACTGTTCACTGCTCCAGATTCACTGTTCACTGCTCCAGATTCACTGCTCACTGCTCCAGATTCACTGCTCACTGCTCCAGATTCACTGCTCACTGTTCCAGATGTTTAATAAAAAGTTGTCTGAAGAATCTACAGTCGCTTCCTTTCTGGTTAGAATTTCCACTGCAATAATGTCCACCTGGAACGCACTCGTGTTGACTTGCAACACACCCACGGGCTAGCAATGAAACCGCAGCCTAGCAATGAACGCACCCATGTCGACCTGCAATGCTTCTGCGGGCTAGCGATGTCAGTCAAGCTAGCCAGCCAGCTATACCACGAGTTGCCAGAGAAAACTAAGTTTGAAATGTTTTTATTAATTTAGGAGCTGCAAATGCCATGCTCACTTATTATTTATTAATTACCATTTTGCTTCCTATGGCAGCAAGTGAGTTCTGGTTGTCGGCCATGCTGGAAATGTGATCTTGCGTTATTTTGCCATTGTCAATACAGTACATCTACACCACGATATGAATCGTTGATTTGAACCTTCTGAGCAACTAGTGGGTCAGGCGGTGCCCCACAGTCGGATTCATATTGCGTGATTTCTGATGATAGTTCTCGATTATATCGACAGATTGCTATTGTATAGGGTGCTCTCATCGCGCTGGTGAATGTTAGCTTACAGTGTCGGTTAGAGATGACGTGCAGGAGCTTCCTGCAGGAAGTTGTAGTCTTGCTGAGGTCTTCTCTGTTGCTAATTAGCATTTTTTAAAATTGAGAGTAAATTGAGGCGAATGTACTGATAAAACTCCCCTTGTCCGAGAGAGAATTCGATGGTTATCGAAACGTCATGCCAGGGTAAGCATACACCAAACACAGACCTTATATGAAGTAGTAATGGTGGGAAAAAACTATTGGAACCATTACTGGGTTTTACTGCTAGGTTTTAAATGGTACTATGATGCGTCCACTGTGCCGGACTATTCAGAATTGTTTAGAATTTTTGGTGCGCTGCAAGGTGTTATGGGATAGCTTCCCTGGAAAATTCATTTAGCAGACACCCTTATCCAGAGCCACTTACAGGAGCAATTAGGTTTAAGTGACTTGCTCAAGGGCACATCAACAGATTTTTCTCCTTGTCGGCTTGGGGATTCAAACCAGCTACCTTCTGGTTACTGGTCCAACACTCTTAACCGCTAGGCTACCTGTCACGAAACTACAGACCAACCACAGATTACTGCAAGATTGTTCTCATATTTGCACAACAATAAAGACAACTTTAACACAAGAGCTAGAAATAGCGTGTCATCAAATTTTGCACCTAAAAATCTAGACGTATGGACCAAATAAGATCATGATGACAGTATAAAGAAACCACATCATTCACATAAGGAGAACTTCCATTTTTTAATAATACAGTCGAGAATTTCATTTCATTCTGTTTGGCAATGAAAAAAACTGTCCATAGAAACCATAAAATAAAAAAACCTGTTCCAGGCAGTTAATTTTAATGTGACGACAACCTTGTTAAATTATCATGTAGTTTAGCAGTCAGTGACGTTCAAAGCTTTCAGTTACAGCTATACTGTATCCTTAGAATCCAAATTCAACTTATAGTTGATATTGACAATCCAATCAAATATATTTATAAAACCCTTTTTACATCAGCAGTTGTCATAAACTGCTTACCCAGAAACCGAACCTAAGCCAGAGAGCAAGCCATGCAGATGTAGAAGCACGGTGGCTTGGAAAGACTCCCTAGAAATGCTGGAACATAGAAAGAAACTTTAAGGAACCAGGCTCTGAGGTGTGGCCAGTCCTCTTCTGGCTGTGCCGGGTGGAAATTAGAAACCTAGAGAGGAACCAGGCTCTGAGGTGTGGCCAGTCCTCTTCTGGCTGTGCCGGGTGGAAATTAGAAACCTAGAGAGGAACCAGGCTCTGAGGTGTGGCCAGTCCTCTTCTGGCTGTGCCGGGTGGAAATTAGAAACCTAGAGAGGAACCAGGCTCTGAGGTGTGGCCAGTCCTCTTCTGGCTGTGCCGGGTGGAAATTAGAAACCTAGAGAGGAACCAGGCTCTGAGGTGTGGCCAGTCCTCTTCTGGCTGTGCCGGGTGGAGATTAGAAACCTAGAGAGGAACCAGGCTCTGAGGTGTGGCCAGTCCTCTTCTGGCTGTGCCGGGTGGAGATTAGAAACCTAGAGAGGAACCAGGCTCTGAGGTGTGGCCAGTCCTCTTCTGGCTATGCCGGGTGGAGATTACAAGAGTACATGGCCATTTTGTCAGATCGGTCTTCAAAATTTTCAAAAGTGAATGGATGACCAGTAGGATCAAATAATAACCACAGTGGTTATGGAGGTCGCAACAGGTCAGCACCTCAGGAGTCAATGTCACTTGGCTTTTCGTAACTGAGCATTCAGCCATCCATCCATTTTTTGTACTCCATAATTTGTTTGATACATTAAAATGAATCAATTGTTTGTTCATTGTTGCAGCAGAGAGTCCCTTCACTTTCTTTGAACTGGGGAATACGTATGCAATAAATTATTGCATCCGAGCTCTCTCAAGGGTGCGGCTCTCCATTTTTCTTATACATTTTCAATAACATCAAGACGAGTGGACAACATATGGAGGTTATTAAAAAGAAAGCAAATTGAAAAATAAAAGACCAAAAAAAAAGACATGCTTTGAAATCAATGAAAAAAGAAGGAGAACGCAACAACGCAGGCTCTTTCAGGAAGAAGACAGACAAGCTTCACCCTCACCCCTTTGATTGGGTACACAACTAGGAAGGAGTCGTGTGATTGGCATAGAGAGAGAGAGAGGTCTCGTCTTTGTACCTGTGCCATTATAGCGTCTTTGAGAGCATGGGCTGAGCCATTGAGCAAACTAAAAGAAAATCCCTTCGTGATTGGCTGATCCCTCCTGATGACCCGGTTGAACATGACTCACAGGACACTTTAAAAGATGGATCACTAGTCACTTTAAACAGTGCCACTTTCGTGATGTTTACATATCTTACATTACTCATCTCACATGTATATACTGTTTTATACCTTCTACTGCACCTTGCCTATGCTGCTCGGACTTCGCTCATCCATATGGGTTGGGGCGGCAGCGTAGCCTAGTGGCAGCGTAGGGTAGCCTAGTGTTTAGAGCGTTGGACTCGTAACCGAAAGGTTGCAAGATTGAATCCCCGAGCTGACAAGATACACATCTGTCGTTCTGCCCCTGAACAGGCAGTTAACCCACTGTTTCTAGGCCGTCATTGAAAATAAGAATTTGTTCTTAACTGACTTGCCTAGTTAAATAAAGGTCAAATATATGTAAATATTCTCATTCACCCCTTTAGATTTTTTGTATTAGGTAGTTGTTGGGGAATTGTTAGATTACATGTTGGATTTGTGTGTATTAGGTAGTTGTTGGGGAATTGTTAGATTACTTGTTAGATTTGTGTGTATTAGGTAGTTGTTGGGGAATTGTTAGATTACTTGTTAGATTTGTGTGTATTAGGTAGTTGTTGGGGAAAACATAAATGTTAGATTACTTGTTAGATTTGTGTGTATTAGGTAGTTGTTGGGGCAATTGTTAGATTACAAAAGAGGAGACAGGTGTTGGATTTTAGTGTGTATTAGGTAGTTGTTGGGGGGGAAACGAAGAGAAGAGAAAGCACAGGGACAAGACATAACATGACAGTACCCCCACTGTTAGATTACATGTTGGATTTGTTTTTAAATGAGACACGGGTGTATTAGGTAGTTGTTGGGGAATTGTTAGATTACTTGTTAGATTTGTGTGTATTAGGTAGTTGTTGGGGAATTGTTAGATTACTTGTTAGATTTGTGTGTATTAGGTAGTTGTTGGGGAATTGTTAGATTACTTGTTAGATTTGTGTGTATTAGGTAGTTGTTGGGGAATTGTTAGATTACTTGTTAGATTTGTGTCCAAACGACAAAAGGAGCGATGGCTAAGCGGATGGCGAGCAGTTCAGCGGTTTACCACATCATAGTTACGTTCCGACGGCGACAGGCGATAGAATCGGAGCGCTGGGACAGAATGGCTCCCACGCCCACCTCTGACGCGTCAACCTCGACAATGAACTGTCTAGAGACGTTAGGTAGTTGTTGGGAAACAGGAGGGATAGCAGACATTAAACATTTCACATGACAAGAGACGTTCCAGTTAGATTACATGTTGGATTTGTGTGTATTAGGTAGTTGTTGGGGAAGGCTGTTAGATTACTTGTTAGATTTGTGTGTATTAGGTAGTTGTTGAGCTCTGGGACATGAAATGACAAAATGACCAGCGGAACCGCAATAGAGACAGAGACGGTTGTTAGATTACTTGTTAGATTTGTGTGTATTAGGTAGTTGTTGGGGTCAATTGTTAGATTACTTGTTAGATTTGTGTGTATTAGGTAGTTGTTGGGGAATTGTTAGATTTGTGTGTATTAGGTAGTTGTTGGGGAATTGTTAGATTTGTGTGTATTAGGTAGTTGTTGGGGAACAATTCCTGTTAGATTTGTCTGTATTAGGTAGTTGTTGGGGAATTGTTAGAGATTACTTGTTAGATTTGTGTGTATTAGGTAGTTGCTGAGGAATTGTTAGATTTGTGTGTATTAGGTAGTTGTTGTAGTAGAGAATTGTTAGATTTTTGTGTATTAGGTAGTTGTTGGGGAATTGTTAGATTACTTGTTAGATTTGTGTGTATTAGGTAGTTGTTGGGGAATTGTTAGATTACTTGTTAGATTTGTGTAAACAAAGTATTAGGTAGTTGTTGGGGAAACAGGAACGAAATAGAGACTTAATCAGAGAAAGATTGTTAGATTACTTGTTAGATTTAACATGACAGTATTAGGTAGTTGTTGGGGTTAATTGTTAGATTACATTGTTGGATTTGTGTGTATTAGGTAGTTGTTGGGGAATTGTTAGATTACATGTTGGATTTGTGTGTATTAGGTAGTTGTTGGGGAATTGTTAGATTACTTGTTAGATTTGTGTGTATTAGGTAGTTGTTGGGGAATTGTTAGATTACTAGTTGTTAGATTTGTGTGTATTAGGTAGTTGTTGGGGAATTGTTAGATTACTTGTTAGATTTGTGTGTATTAGGTAGTTGTTGGGGAATTGTTAGATTACTTGTTAGATATTACTGCTCTGTTGGAACTAGAAGCACAAGCATTTCCCTACACTCACATTAACATCTGATAACCATGTGAATGTGACCAATAACATTTGATTAGATTCCACTCCAACCAGGTCATCGGAAGGGTTCAGCCAACGAAGTTGAAAGTCCCACCCATTTATTTGACTACATTAAAATGGTCTAAGTCCTCAAATGGCACTGCCAATGCTAAAACTGCCTTTTGGCAACTAGAGGCATCTATCATTCTCTATGGTGATTGGATACACAACCAGGAAGGATTAAGTCACTAAATATTTCACAAAACCTGTTGTGTCAATTAAGTAGATTCAAGGGTATATTCAGTGGAGAACGTTGAAAACTTTGCAGATAGAAATATAACAAACAGAACAGACACTTAATATTGTTTGTGTGGTGAAGAGAACAAACATCTCGTATGAAACATTCTGAAAGCATCTCTGATTATAATCTGTTTGAATAGCTTGGGTGTCATTCTGAATCTGCTTTTATGCGACTTGAGCTTGGCTTAGAGTTATTAAATAAATGGAGAAACAGTCCAGCGCCCGGTCTTTTCTAGCAGAGCAAAAACCAAAACATGCTTTGCTGCTACCAAAACAAGCCCTTGGAGGAAGAATGAGGCGGAAGAAAATGGCACAACCACAAAGCAAAAGTAGCAGACCAACATCCTAAAGAACAACAACATGGGTCGTTTGAGGAATGTAATGACAGCATGAACAGCCTGGGTCTAGATGGGAGGACTGAACAGCACACCTATACAGGACTTTATGTCTCTGACCACTCGGGTGAAAAATTCCAGTTGGTCCAGAACAGAGCGGTACGTATTGCACTTCAATGTACACAGAGGGCAAATGACAGTGGTACGCATGTCAGTCTCTCCAGGCTCAAAGTTGAGGAGAGATTGACTTTATCGCAACTATTGGTCTTTGTGTTGAGGTGTTGATGCGTTAAAATGTACCAAACTGTCTGTTCAAGCAGTTGGTACACAGGTCGGACACTCAGTACAACAGAAGACATGCAATCAGAGGCCTCTTCACAGTCCCCAGGTCCTGAAGAGAGGCTGGGAAATGCACATAGAGCAATGATGACTACATGGAACTCTGCAAACCCAGGTAACTCAAGATAGCAATAACAAAATATTTTAAAAACCCAGATAAAAGAACACCTTACGGCATGACGGTTACTGTGAAGAGACAGACTTTTTTAATATATATATTTTGCATTGTATTATGTAGTACTAGTGGTGGAACATGAACTGGTAGTTGCCGCCGGACTCAAACAGGTTAAAGTGGAAGGGCCGTCCCTGGCCACCCTGACCCCCTCCTCCACCCTGACCCCCTCCTCCTCCCTGACCCCCTCCTCCACCCTGACCCCCTCCTCCACCCTGCAGGCTCACTGGGTCCAGGGATCAAACTTCCGAGTCAAACTTCTTACGCATTTCTACAGGGGAATGGAGAGACACGCGAATAAACAACAAGTTTCTCCTGTTTCCGGCTTTCAACACATTTTGATTGCTGAAAACTTGTGACAGGATGTCCTCATACTCCAAACAGGTCACAGCTTCCTAAATACAATCATACTAGGCTTGATCAACATTATCAGGTGCATATACATTACAGTACCTGGGTCGGTGAGCACCTTTTTTGCAGAGGTGATGTCAATGAACCTTTTCCCTGCCTTCCTCTTCTCCCAATCCACTCTGTACTTGTCAGGATGCCACTTTTTGGCCTGCTGTCTGTATGCATGGATTATTTCCTCTTTGTTGGCACTCCTGGAGAAAAATAGCATAAAGGTCAAAGCTTGTTTGATTACAAGGAGTAAATGCATTCCAATTTCCCCGATGTGATCACAGGAGGTTGGTGAAAAGAATAGCATAGAAATCAATTTCAAAAGAATGAACTTTTCCCTTGTCCAATCGCTTGTAGATCACATAGAGACAGATCACATAGAGACAGATCACAGAGACAGATCACATAGAGACAGATCACATATAGACAGATCACATAGAGACAGATCACATAGAGACAGATCACATACAGACAGATCACATAGAGGCAGATCACATAGAGACAGATCACATAGAGACAGATCACATAGAGACAGATCACATACAGACAGATCACATAGAGGCAGATCACATAGAGACAGATCACACAGAGACAGATCACATAGAGACAGATCACATAGAGACAGATCACATAGAGACAGATCACATACAGGCAGATCACATAGAGACAGATCACATAGAGACAGATCACACAGAGACAGATCACATACAGACAGATCACATAGAGACAGATCACATACAGACAGATCACATAGAGGCAGATCACATAGAGACAGATCACATAGAGGCAGATCACATAGAGACAGATCACATATAGACAGATCACATACAGACAGATCACATAGAGGCAGATCACATAGAGACAGATCACATACAGACAGATCACATAGAGACAGATCACAGAGAGACAGATCACATAGAGACAGATCACATAGAGACAGATCACACAGAGACAGATCACATAGAGACAGATCACATAGAGACAGATCACATAGAGACAGATCACACAGAGACAGATCACATAGAGACAGATCACATAGAGACAGATCACATAGAGACAGATCACATACAGACAGATCACATACAGACAGATCACATAGAGGCAGATCACATAGAGACAGATCACATATAGATAGGAATTATGTTTTGAAGAAGTATTTGAACAAGGTTCCATTCTCTAGGTCGGACATACCTTTCGACACCTAGGATCTTATAATAGTCTTTCTTTGGGGTGAACTTGAGCAGTTCCTGGGCTCGCTTTAAACCATCCCTGATCTCATTGTTCTCCATGTCAAACTCCATCGCTTCCTCGTAGTCTTCCACCGCTAAGGAGGGGTACAGAAAAAAAGGCAGAGAATTTGGCTGTGCAGTAATTAGGACTTACATTTACATTTTTAGTCATTTAGCAGATGCTTTTATCCAGAGCAACTTACAGTTCAATTAATCTATGTGGTTGTCTCACCATTCATCAGGAGAGACAACCACATACTGTATCACAGTCAGAGTAAGTACATGTTTCCTCAATAAAGTAGCGATCAGCAAAGTCCGAGCTAGTCAGGGTGGAAAAAAAGTCAAGTGCAAGTGTCAGTTCAGGCTCCTGGCTATAAACACGGGGTTACATGACAAGTGTGGGAGTCCCTGAGCTACATCAAGCCCACAAGTAAATAAAGCCAGAGTACTTGAGGGAGTTAAAAACAATGCAACAGTGCTTTCATTCCATGTCATCGTTCCCTATGCTACAGTGATAGCATAGTGAAAGTACCTTCACCGTAGTCCCGGTTGAGGATGAAGGCCTCAGCTCTGTCTCGAAGGATGTTGATGTTGCGTGGATCTCTCTGGTGGGCTTCAGAGCAGATGTCTATTGCCTTAGCAGCCATCTTTTCCTGGTGGAGAATAATGGAGCAACGTACGTATATAAAGCATTATAACTGGGTGGTTCGAGCCCTGAATGCTGATTGGCTGACAGACGTGGTATATCAGACATGTATTTTTACTGCTCTAATTACGTTGATCACCAGTTTATAACAGCAATAAGGCACCTTGGGGGTTTGTGACGGCTAAGGACTCCGTGTTGTGTCGTGCATAAGAACAGCCCTTAGTCGTGGTATATTGGCCATACTGTATACCACACCATCTCGGGTCTTATTGCTTAATTATTAGTGGTTCCCAGTCCATTTGTAATTACTTAATCATTAAGTAATATACTTTTAAAAACGTTTTTCGAAATCAGTAGCTGTGAAAGTAGTTCTGAGAATTTGATCACACTACCAATTAATTTCTGAATTTAGAACAGGCCAAGCTATTTCTATCAAATGACTATGGCTGAGGCTATGGCAATGGCACAATTCATCTGTTTCTATGTGATGGGACCCACTTTGACCAGGCAGAAGCAGATCCTCTCTTTTGCCTTATTGGTGTAGTAAGGGACATTAGGTTCTGTCTTCATCACGGACTCATAGTTGGATATGGCCATTTGATACCTGAGAACAAAATATTCAATAATACATTTTCATTTTAGGGCAAGAAGAATTAAACAATAGTCATAACTAAAATCAATCAAAGTGGATACAAATAGAATAAGTTTAGTGATAAAACTGTCAAAGGAACCTGAGAAGAAACCTAAAATATAAAACTGTCAAAGGAACAAAGAAGGACTGAAATATAAAACTCACATAGAGACTGACACACAAGTCCACATTTAGGGTGGCCCTATCGCCTGGGGCAAGTGAACTGAGCAGTCATGGAATTTGAGCCTGCTCTGACGTTGCCCCGTTGCGTAGGTGTAAAAAATAACAAAACCCAAAAATTCTTTACTAGTGAAAACAACCAAACTGCAAAGAATTCCATTAGCCTTAAAGGGATACTTCGGGATTTTGGCCATAAGGCCCTTTATCTACTTACCCAGAGGCAGATGAACTGATAGGCACCATTTTTATGCCTCTGTGTCCAGTATGAAGAAAGTTGGGACATATTTTTGCGAGCCAATGCTAAACTAGCATTAGCACAATTACTGGAAGTCTATGGGTATCTAGCATTGGCTCGTGAAACTACCTCTAACTTTCTTCATACTGGAAACAGAGACATAAACATTGTTAAACTGATCTTTCTGGTTCTTCCCCATTCTTCAAATGAAAGACAAACAATGTATGGCATTTATGACAGTCGGGGATGAGTTTCCTCAGATAAAAAGAACTCCAGTTTTGATCTTTCCTATTCCTCCCCTATGTGTAGGTGAAAGGCATAGCGTGTGTTGTACATTGAATGTACAAAACATTAAGAACTTTCCATGACAGACTGACCAGGTGAAAGCTATGATCCCTTATTGATGTCACTTGTCAAATCCACTTCTATCAGTGTAGATGAAGGGGAGGAGACAGGTTAAATAAAGATTTCTAAGCCTTGAGAGAATTGAGACATGGATTGTGTATGTGTGCCATTCAGAGGGTAAATGGGCAAGACAAAAGACCAGTGTACCGGTTAGAGTTTGTCAAGAACTGCAAGGCTGCTGGGTTTTTCACGCTCAACAGTTTCCCGTGTGTATCAAGAATGGTCCACCACCCAAAGGACATCTAAACAACTTGACACAACATTTTCGGGCAAGTGATCATAGTCTTCAGGCAACCAAAAGACAACTGAAATGTCCATACTAGATGCAGTAGTACGGACCTCTCCTCCTTGATATGCTCCTCGGCAGAGTCCAGCTGCTTGATGAGCTTCTTCACCTGTTTGAAGTGGGACAAACACTTCTTGTCATCCTGGTTCAGCTTCAGACACTCGCGGACGTGACTGCAGAAGGAGAGGAAAGAGATTTACACAATGTACACTAGTGTTCAAAAGTTTGGGGTCACTTCGAAATGTCCTTGTTTTTTAAAGAAAAGCACATTTTTTGTCCATTAAAATAACATAAAATTGATCGGAAATACAGTGTAGACATTGTTAATGTTGTAAATGAATATTGTAGCTGGAAACGGCAAATTTTGTTTTGGAATATGACCTGATTATTATTATTTAACCCTGCTGGTAATCTATGAATGTTTGAACATCTTGGCCATGTTCTGTTATAATCTCCACCCGGCACAGCCAGAAGAGGACTGGCCACCCTTCAGATCCTGGATCCTCTCTAGGTTTCTTGATTAGGTTCTGGCCTTTCTAGGGAGTTTTTCCTAGCCATGGTGCTTCTACATCTGCATTGCTTGCTGGTTGGGGGTTTAGGCTGGGTTTCTGTACAGCACTTTGTGACATCGGCTGATGTAAAAAGTGCTTTATAAATACATTTGATTGATTGATTAAGGGTAAATGTCAAATTTCAGTTAAAAAAAATACATTTGCAAACATTTCTAAAAACCTGTTTTTCCTTTGTCATTATGGGTGTAGATTGATTTAAATGTTTTAAATTGAACCTTTATCTAACTGGGCAAGTCAGTTAAGAACAAATTCTTATTTACAACGACGGCCTACTGGCCGAACAGTGAGTTAACTGCCTTGTTCAGGAGCAGAACGACAGATTTTTATCTTGTCAGCTCGGGGATTCGATCCAGCAACCTTTCGGTTACTGGCCCAACGCTCTAACCACTAAGCTACCTGCCGCCCCAAATTGATAAGGGGAAAAAAACATTTAATACATTTTAGAATAAGGCTGTAACGTAACAAAACGTGGAAAAAGTCTAATGCACAAATGCACCGTTTTCAAAAGACAGTGTGCATTCTTTACCAACTGTCAAACTTCAAGTGTCCCAAAACCTCTTAATTTATATGTCTTTTCTTGATAAATGTGGGTGGTTGTTTGTTTATTCACTCTTCCCTATTACTAATTCCTAGTGAGCGTACCCTATTGACTCCTTGTTCTCCCCCAGGCTATAGTGCAGGGTACTGAGCTTAAGGAAGGCAGCACGGTTGTCATTCCTCAGCCAGGCGGTGGGAGTCAGGTCCTGGATGGCCTTCCTGGTGTTTCCCAGGTGGATGTAGCATTCAGCCCGGAGCTCCAGAGACTCAGGGTCCCAGGGGGACAGCTTTTGGAAAAAGGAAGGTAGGGTCAGTGGTGTGAATTTGACCTTTTTATAATTTGATACAAAGACTGTTGAAGTATAATACAGCACTGTTTGATGATGAAGGTATGTTTAGGAAAATAGGCCTTACTTTCCATCCTCCGACGAGGCCCTGTGTCTAACCTGTGCCTCCACCACCAGGCCCAACGACTAGGCACTGTGGCAGAGCTAACCCCTACCTCCATGACCAGGCCCAACGACTAGGCACTGTGGCAGAGCTAACCCCTACCTCCATGACCAGGCCCAATGCCTAGGTCAGCGCTAACCTGTACCTCCACCACCAGGCCCAACGACTAGGCACTGTGGCGGAGCTAACCCCTACCACTAAAACCCGATCCAACACATTGATAGTGGTCCTGACCAGGCCCAATAGTCTCTTCTGGCCCAACGACTGGTGGGTCCCTACCACTAAAACCCGATCCAACACATTGATGGGTCCTGTTTCTTCTGCAGCTCCTCCAGCTCGTTGGCCCTCATCAGCTGGTGCCGCGCCTCATCCTGGTCAGGGGAGCGCTGCAGCTGAGGAGGAGAAAAATAAAAAAAAAGGTCAAGTTTCTGAAGCAAATATAAATAAATACATAATAGATCCCTCATATCTATAAATACATAATAGATCCCTCATATAAATAAATACATAATAGATCCCTCATATCTATAAATAAATACATAATAGATCCCTCATATAAATAAATACATAATAGATCCCTCATATAAATAAATACATAATAGATCCCTCATATAAATAAATACATAATAGATCCCTCATATAAATAAATACATAATAGATCCCTCATATAAATAAATACATAATAGATCCCTCATATAAATAAATACATAATAGATCCCTCATATAAATAAATACATAATAGATCCCTCATATAAATAAATACATAATAGATCCCTCATATAAATAAATACATAATAGATCCCTCATATAAATAAATACATAATAGATCCCTCATATAAATAAATACATAATAGATCCCTCATATAAATAAATACATAATAGATCCCTCATATAAATAAATACATAATAGATCCCTCATATAAATAAATACATAATAGATCCCTCATATAAATAAATACATAATAGATCCCTCATATAAATAAATACATAATAGATCCCTCATATAAATAAATACATAATAGATCCCTCATATCTATAAATAAATACATAATAGATCCCTCATATCTATAAATAAATACATAATAGATCCCTCATATCTATAAATAAATACATAATAGATCCCTCATATAAATAAATACAGAATAGATCCCTCATATAAATAAATACATAATAGATCCCTCATATAAATAAATACATAATAGATCCCTCATATCTATAAATAAATACATAATAGATCCCTCATATCTATAAATAAATACATAATAGATCCCTCATATCTATAAATAAATACATAATAGATCCCTCATATCTATAAATAAATACATAATAGATCCCTCATATAAATAAATACATAATAGATCCCTCATATCTATAAATAAATACATAATAGATCCCTCATATCTATAAATAAATACATAATAGATCCCTCATATAAATAAATACATAATAGATCCCTCATATAAATAAATACATAATAGATCCCTCATATAAATAAATACATAATAGATCCCTCATATAAATAAATACATAATAGATCCCTCATATCTATAAATACATAATAGATCCCTCATATCTATAAATACATAATAGATCCCTCATATCTATAAATACATAATAGATCCCTCATATAAATAAATACATAATAGATCCCTCATATCTATAAATACATAATAGATCCCTCATATAAATAAATACATAATAGATCCCTCATATAAATAAATACATAATAGATCCCTCATATAAATAAATACATAATAGATCCCTCATATCTATAAATACATAATAGATCCCTCATATAAATAAATACATAATAGATCCCTCATATAAATAAATACATAATAGATCCCTCATATCTATAAATAAATACATAATAGATCCCTCATATCTATAAATAAATACATAATAGATCCCTCATATCTATAAATAAATACATAATAGATCCCTCATATCTATAAATAAATACATAATAGATCCCTCATATAAATAAATACAGAATAGATCCCTCATATCTATAAATAAATACATAATAGATCCCTCATATCTATAAATAAATACATAATAGATCCCTCATATCTATAAATACATAATAGATCCCTCATATAAATAAATACATAATAGATCCCTCATATCTATAAATAAATACATAATAGATCCCTCATATTTATAAATAAATACATAATAGATCCCTCATATCTATAAATAAATACATAATAGATCCCTCATATCTATAAATACATAATAGATCCCTCATATAAATAAATACATAATAGATCCCTCATATCTATAAATACATAATAGATCCCTCATATCTATAAATACATAATAGATCCCTCATATCTATAAATACATAATAGATCCCTCATATAAATAAATACATAATAGATCCCTCATATCTATAAATAAATACATAATAGATCCCTCATATCTATAAATAAATACATAATAGATCCCTCATATCTATAAATAAATACATAATAGATCCCTCATATAAATAAATACATAATAGATCCCTCATATAAATAAATACATAATAGATCCCTCATATCTATAAATACATAATAGATCCCTCATATCTATAAATACATAATAGATCCCTCATATCTATAAATACATAATAGATCCCTCATATCTATAAATACATAATAGATCCCTCATATAAATAAATACATAATAGATCCCTCATATAAATAAATACATAATAGATCCCTCATATAAATAAATACATAATAGATCCCTCATATAAATAAATACATAATAGATCCCATCTATAAATACATATCTATAAATACATAATAGATCCCTCATATAAATAAATACATAATAGATCCCTCATATAAATAAATACATAATAGATCCCTCATATCTATAAATAAATACATAATAGATCCCTCATATCTATAAATAAATACATAATAGATCCCTCATATCTATAAATAAATACATAATAGATCCCTCATATCTATAAATAAATACATAATAGATCCCTCATATAAATAAATACAGAATAGATCCCTCATATCTATAAATAAATACATAATAGATCCCTCATATCTATAAATAAATACATAATAGATCCCTCATATCTATAAATAAATACATAATAGATCCCTCATATCTATAAATACATAATAGATCCCTCATATAAATAAATACATAATAGATCCCTCATATCTATAAATAAATACATAATACATCCCTCATATCTATAAATAAATACATAATAGATCCCTCATATCTATAAATAAATACATAATAGATCCCTCATATCTATAAATACATAATAGATCCCTCATATCTATAAATACATAATAGATCCCTCATATCTATAAATACATAATAGATCCCTCATATCTATAAATAAATACATAATAGATCCCTCATATCTATAAATACATAATAGATCCTTCATATCTATAAATACATAATAGATCCCTCATATAAATAAATACATAATAGATCCCTCATATCTATAAATAAATACATAATAGATCCCTCATATCTATAAATAAATACATAATAGATCCCTCATATCTATAAATACATAATAGATCCCTCATATCTATAAATAAATACATAATAGATCCCTCATATCTATAAATAAATACATAATAGATCCCTCATATCTATAAATAAATACATAATAGATCCATCATATCTATAAATAAATACATAATAGATCCCTCATATCTATAAATACATAATAGATCCCTCATATCTATAAATACATAATAGATCCCTCATATCTATAAATACATAATAGATCCCTCATATAAATAAATACATAATAGATCCCTCATATCTATAAATACATAATAGATCCCTCATATAAATAAATACATAATAGATCCCTCATATCTATAAATACATAATAGATCCCTCATATCTATAAATACATAATAGATCCCTCATATCTATAAATAAATACATAATAGATCCCTCATATCTATAAATACATAATAGATCCCTCATATCTATAAATACATAATAGATCCCTCATATCTATAAATACATAATAGATCCCTCATATCTATAAATACATAATAGATCCCTCATATCTATAAATAAATACATAATAGATCCCTCATATAAATAAATACATAATAGATCCCTCATATCTATAAATACATAATATATCCCTCATATCTATAAATACATAATAGATCCCTCATATCTATAAATACATAATAGATCCCTCATATAAATAAATACATAATAGATCCCTCATATCTATAAATACATAATAGATCCCGCATATAAATAAATACATAATAGATCCCTCATATAAATAAATACATAATAGATCCCTCATATCTATAAATACATAATAGATCCCTCATATCTATAAATACATAATAGATCCCTCATATCTATAAATACATAATAGATCCCTCATATCTATAAATACATAATAGATCCCTCATATCTATAAATACATAATAGATCCCTCATAAATAAATACATAATAGATAAAAATAAATACATAATAGATCCCTCATATCTATAAATAAATACATAATAGATCCCTCATATCTATAAATAAATAAATACATAATAGATCCCTCATATCTATAAATAAATAATAGATCCCTCATATAAATAAATACATAATAGATCCCTCATATCTATAAATACATAATAGATCCCTCATATCTATAAATACATAATAGATCCCTCATATCTATAAATACATAATAGATCCCTCATATCTATAAATACATAATAGATCCCTCATATCTATAAATACATAATAGATCCCTCATATCTATAAATACATAATAGATCCCTCATATCTATAAATACATAATAGATCCCTCATATCTATAAATACATAATAGATCCCTCATATAAATAAATACATAATAGATCCCTCATATCTATAAATACATAATAGATCCCTCATATCTATAAATACATAATAGATCCCTCATATCTATAAATACATAATAGATCCCTCATATCTATAAATACATAATAGATCCCTCATATCTATAAATACATAATAGATCCCTCATATCTATAAATACATAATAGATCCCTCATATCTATAAATACATAATAGATCCCTCATATCTATAAATACATAATAGCACACAACTCATATCAAGTTTCATATAACCCTTCAGATTTCCTTTACTTTGCCCACATCACATAACTGCAACTACAAAAGGATAATGAATGAGAAAACAAAATGAACGGCAATATGAGACAGCAAGAGGATGTGATGGTGGTATGAGCATTGGAAAAAATATACAGCGGTGAGATTTTGATTGACAGAAGGATAAGGGGCATCTAGGACATAGAAAAATAATATTATTCTAGTAGTAGCATTCTAGTAGTTATATTTCTATGTATCAAGACTTACCACAGCCTGAAAGTTCTCCCGGGCCTTCTGGGTGTTGCCCATCTTTAGGAAGATATTCCCCATCTGCAGTCTGGCCTGAAAACATGGAGAGGGGGAGAAATAGAGAGAAAAAGAGAGGTGGTAGTGGTGGTAGTAGAGGCAGTAGTAGTAGTGGTGGTAGAGGCAGTAGTAGTGGTAGTAGTAGTAGGGGTAGTGGTGGTAGTAGTAGTAGTGTTGGTAGTGGTAGTTTTAGTAGTAGTAGTAGTAATAGTGGTGGTGGTGGTAGTAGTAGTAGTGGTAGTAGTGGTAGTAGTAGTGGCAGTAGTAGTGGTAGTAGTAGTAGTGGTAGTAGTAGTAGTAGTAGTGGTAGTGGCAGTAGTGGTAGTAGTAGTAGTGGTAGTAGTAGTAGTGGTAGTAGTAGTAGTGGTAGTGGCAGTAGTAGTAGTAGTGGCAGTAGTAGTAATGGTAGTAGTAGTGGTAGTAGTGGTGGTAGTAGTAGTAGTGGTAGTAGTAGTGGTAGTGGCAGTAGTAGTATTAGTAGTGGTAGTAGTAGTAGTAGTGGCAGTAGTAGTAGTAGTAGTGGTAGTGGCAGTAGTAGTAATAGTAGTAGTAGTAGTAGTAGTGGCAGTAGTAGTAGTAGTAGTGGTAGTGGCAGTAGTAGTGGTAGTAGTAGTAATAGTAGTGGTAGTAGTAGTAGTAGTAGTAGTAGTAGTGGCAGTAGTAGTAATAGTAGTGGTAGTAGTAGTAGTGGTAGTAGTAGTAGTAGTAGTAGTAGTAGTAGTGGTAGTAGTAGTAGTAGTGGCAGTAGTAGTAATGGAAGTGGCAGTGGTGGTAGTCGTAGTAATAGTAGTGGTAGTGGCAGTAGTAGTAGTAGTAGTAGTAGTAGTAGTAGTAGTAGTAGTAGTGGTAGTAGTAGTAGTAGTGGCAGTAGTAGTAATGGAAGTGGCAGTGGCAGTAGTAGTAGTAGTAGTGGTAGTAGTAGTAGTAGTGGCAGTAGTAGTAATGGAAGTGGCAGTGGTGGTAGTCGTAGTAATAGTAGTGGTAGTGGCAGTAGTAGTAGTAGTAGTAGTAGTAGTAGTGGTAGTAGTAGTAGTAGTGGTAGTAGTAGTAGTGGCAGTAGAGGTAGTAATGGAAGTGGCAGTGGTGGTAGTCGTAGTAATAGTAGTGGTAGTGGCAGTAGTAGTAGTAGTAGTGGTAGTGGCAGTAGTAGTAGTAGTAGTAGTGGTAGTAGTAGTATTGGTAGTGGCAGTAGTAGTAATGGAAGTGGCAGTAGTAGTAGTAGTAGTGGTAGTAGTAGTAGTGGTAGTAGTAGTAGTAGTGGCAGTAGTAGTATTGGAAGTGGCAGTGGTGGTAGTCGTAGTAATAGTAGTGGTAGTAGTAGTAGTAGTGGTAGTGGCAGTAGTAGTAGTAGTAGTAGTAGTGGTAGTAGTAGTA